>NC_053167.1:70295168-70532668 GCF_016835505.1 Polypterus senegalus
GACTTTTTGGATTATTATGTACAATGTTAAATATTTATTGACACCAAAATACTTCTTTGAAGTCTGTTTTTCTGCTTATTTCCTGCTTGATACTTGTATTTGTTTTGTTCTTGTTTTAGCCTATTAGCATAATAAGGTAAAAACAAACACCCTAACTTACAAAGCTAAGACCATCATCTTAAGAACGTGCAAAAGATCATCTTAATGAATGATGAATGTGTACTTTTTTGTAATGCTGGCGGAGTCAGAACTTGAAACTCTTGTTGTTATCAATGCTCATGGGTACACGGGGGCAACATACTGTACGTCACTGTTTCCTTATAAAACTGATTAAAGGTGAAAACAAAGAGAATGAAGTGCACGTGCAAGCTGAAAGACTACATGAGAAGGTTTTTGTGTAAGTAAAACCTATTTTTTCTGAGTATTAATCGATTTTTCGCTTAGTGCTTCAAAACATTTTACATAAGTACTGATGAACTGGAGTTCAGATGCCCGCATGAGTTCACTGACAAATTCTTGGCAGTATCATCTGAGATTTACTTCTATAAGAGAATCTTATTGCTATGCAGTTTTTTTGTTTTTTTTTTTGTTTTTATGCAAAAATTATTGCAGTCATTGCCTGAACCTACAGGGTTACAGAGATGAAGATCTCACCAACACTATAAGGATGAGTTTGCCCTGTCTCAGAGTGCTCACTTACAGTACAGTACACACTCACCTTCACTGGCCAGAAATGAATCACTTTATAGAAACCAACAAATCTAAAAGGAATGTTTTAATAATATGAAAAGAATCTGTAGTGTACTCCATACTTGTATGTGTATCCTGCTACTTTAGTTGTTTATTTAGAGAAGGGTCTGATACACTAGCATTCATTTCTGTTTGCTCTTTATTACTAAACTTCTTCTATTATATGTGCCTTTTTTGTGAGGTCACACAAAACACCCACATCTACTTTAGATAGTACTTTTAGTCCATTTAAACATAAATTTATTCATAAATTTCATAACCCAAGGCAATCGTTACTATTTGATTTCATAATTGTATCATCGAGAATGACTGGAGCAGCTAGGCATCTTCCTACATTTTTTGTTTTCTTTAATCTTCATATTTCTTTTTCATATAGCTTCAGGCTGAGTTGCAACACTTACCAGGTTCCCCCTGCCCTGGATTCAACGGCAGTTCTGTTGCAAGAACACTTCACAGGTTCTTTTGTCACAAGAAGATGACATTTCACTTTATGAGGACAACATGTTATTGTATAAAAAAAGTAGTTATGTTTGGTTGTGTGACAGTTTTTGTATTGTGCATTAATCATCCTTTGTTAAGGATGCTGCCACACTACAGAGGATAATTGTATTAATGAGTTTATTCTATGTGTTGGGCCCTGGTTTTAGGACAAGTCATGGCTATTCGGTGTAGGGTTGTGAGGTTCTTTTCTCCATGTGGTAAATTTGCAGTTGCATTGATTGATTTCCCTAAATCTTACAAACCTAAGAACATATTTCACTTCAGTTCACTGGTATTCCTTTCAATAGGAGTTCTTCCACTGCATTTTTTGTTGTGTGAGCTGATTACTGCTCCTTAAAAGACATAAGTAGAGATAAATACAACTCTCCTGATAGCCATCACTAAGACATGACTTAGTACTTACATATAAACTGTTAGATTCCAGGACCACATTACAAATCTCAGAAAATTAGGTGTTTTGAAGCTCTTTGATAGAATGCATTGATTTTTGGCCAGTGTTACTCAAACTTTATTGCCATGGGACCCAGTTCTACTTTTTAAAGTCCACTAGTGATCCATAGACATCTGTGGAAAAGCTATTGGGGGGTTTGGGGCTACCACTTGGTGAAACAGGTATGGTTAGAAAAGGGGTAAATATCAGCAGAGGGTAGTGCTGCTGTCTCATGGATTTAGTATCCTGTGTTTAAATCCTGGACATTGCTATTGTCCATGTTGAGTTTGCATGTTCTGTCCCTGTATTAGTGCCCTCCCACGTTACCAAATATGTGTATGATAAGTTGATGGGCAAATCCAAACTGACTGTATACGTCTGATTGTGTTCTATGATATACTCACACCCTGTCCAGAGCTGTTTCTTATCTTGTGCCTGGTGCTGCCAGGATAGATTCTGGTCTCAGGACCGTGGCATAAGAATGTTAAGTATTCATTCTCACAATTCATGACAGTAACAGTGTTGTGTATCTTTCATGGACATGTCTTCTTAAGCTTATGCACTGTATCCTAATTGATATGAACCAGTTGTTCATTTTTTTCCTTCCAAGGTAATTGTATAACATCACCTCTGATAACTACTTAACTGACTAGATTTATAAGCTCTAACATTTGCTGTGTTTTCTGTTCTATTTCTTCACAATTAGTTAGTGATAATTTTATCTTGCTCTTTTATGAATCTGTCACCTACAGAAATAAAATATATCATAGAGTAGTGCAACCCAATCTTCTTTTTGCTCAATATTGTTCTAACATTGCCCAGAAGACTTTTAACTGGCATATTTATATGAATCTATGAACCAAGACACTCAGGGTCTTGCACTTCATGGTGCAAACATTTCAGTTGATGTTTCTGGTTAAGACTGTAGCATCCTCCTTGTCTTATAATGTATCAGAGAGACAATGATATCCTTTGTAAATGTTGACTCATGTACCCTTTTTGATGAGTTATCTCCTTATGTTGATGAGCACCACCAATAGTATCTTTCAACCTGCAGCATCTGGAACTGTCTTCTACCCTTTGATCCCTGTCAATATTTACTGGCTCTCTTACAGTATTTTGTTAGCTTACTCAAATGGTGTTACTTAATTCTATACATGGCGTTGTGGAGACTAACAGTGCTAGCTGGTTGGATATGCCCCATCTGGTGAAATTTAAACCAAAGCCAATGGTTCTCCTTTGACTTGCAACAAATTTATGTATGTCTCTTTTTATTACTCTTTTATTACATATGGGCAACCAGTCTCTTACTGTATATTCATGTATTTGATTGTAAAATGCAAAATTCAGTTTCTTTTTGGAGTGGCATAATGATTAGTGAAATTCTGGGTTTCAGTTCAACCTAAGGGCCTTCAGTTGCTCTTTGGATGATTCATGCTTTCCACTTGAATCTTTTTTTTTTTTTCTTCTCATATTAGAATTTTTTCTTCCATTATTACAAAGAAATGTGTCTTAGGTGTACTGGTGACTTTAAATAGGATATGAACCATAGCTTGAAAAAAACAATTACTTCCTTTCATTGCTACACAGCTAATACATGGATATGTTTTCCAGTAAAGCAGATAAAAACAAATTCTCTTAAACCTTTATTGGAATGTCTAGAAAACATTAAGTAAAACATGGATGTCACTAAATTTTCTTCGTCTAAATGACAACAAAAGAGTGTGTGTTTTGGACCTTCTAATCATACTTGTGCTACAAAAATTAATCTTGACCCCATGACAACCTTCTCTGAACCCTTTGCAAAAAATCTTGGTTTGATTTTTGGTAATGCCCTCAGATTTGATTAACAAATTAACTCAATTTTTAAAGCCTGTTTCTATCAGCTCAGGGAATTGGATATGGTCAAGCCCTTTCTTTCTGTACATGATTTTGAAACACTGATTCATGAGTTAGTCTCTACTTGGCTTGACTATTGCATCCTTTCGTTCCTAACACATTACCCAGTCCATATCAGTATAGATATCCAGCATGATTTTTTCCCCCAATTGAGATCTGATGTGTTTTCAAAGTGTTCCTTTAATATATATATACTGTATATATGTGTATATATATATATATATATATATATATATATATATATATATATATATATATATATATATATATATATATATAGTGTATACTGTATGTATTTGGTGTATTTATGGAACCTGTACAGTACTTTGGTCGACTTCTGTTGTTTTTAAATGTGAGTAAAATTTGACTGGATTTGGCTTGGCTCGGCTCGTGAGTGTCTGCATATTTGTCTGCTTCAGTGGATGGTCCTATGTCCGTGATTAGTTCCTGCCTTTCGACCACTGCTGCTGAGGTGAAGTCTGTTCTACTGTGACTCTAAATTTGCATCAATAAGTTTTGAGGAATGGCTGGTTTTTGCATCGACCATTTGGAGTTTGCTTGGCGGCTCAGTAACAGTTTAGAGATACAAAATACCTATAGTCATGTTAAGAGATTTTTTTCATAGTTTAATGAAGCCAAAAAATATGGAATGAGTCATGGTTTAATAATTTTTTCTAAAAACCAAGCAACTTTTTCTTCTTCTTGGTATGGTAGGCATTTACCAACTTGTGTCATTCTTTGCATTAAGTGTGAAGCTCTTGTGGTTTTTGCAAACAACAAATATTTATTTAGCAGATGTTCATATCCAAAGCGACTTACAAGTCTCAGCGCTGCAACTTGTAAATCACTCTTTTGTGAAATATATCTGCACTTAGGGTGTTGATGGACTAAGGGATGTGCCTAGAGTCATAAATTAACTTTGGTTGAGACTGATCTGGCATCCTCATGGGTTATACTCCAGCCTGAAAGCCTCACCGTTTACTGTTACACATTAAAATCCAATGAAGATGACCACATTTTTCTATTGATGTTTTCCTTTTAACCCTCACTGTTTGTTAACTCCTACCCGCTCTACATTATTTTCCAGACCTTTATATCTCTTGCCTGTGTAGAAATCAGGAAGCAATTATTTGGCTTGTTGGCTCAGAGTATTTGCAAGCCTTTCTGTGTCAATATGAAAGCCATGTCTTCCTCAGGCTTAGGGTTTTAATTGATCCTTGAGCTTCCTTTAAAAGGTCGTAATTCATTGTAATATTTCATAGTTATACAGGGCTTTTCTGGAGCCATGGTGACAATATTGTACATGTACAATACATAAAATGTCTTTTCACTTCTGATTTTAATGTGATGCATATTTTAAGTGACTGTTATGAATATTGCTACCAGAACTGCAGAATAAATAACAATAACAGGCAAATGTGACATTTCTGTGTTTCGTAAATGTACAATAACAAGGTGTTATACTGCATCATTCTTATATCTGCTTAATCCACTTCTTGGCAGTCTAGTTATAATTCTTGAAAATGTTACAGTGCAAAGACTTTTTCTTAATGGCTTTTTTCTTCCTATTTCATTGAGCTGTAATTTGGACGCCACCACCTGCTTTCTTTAAAGCACCTTTTATATTTTTTCAGGAGTCTTCTTGGAGTCCTTTTATACCTGGTATGACATTCTTTACTTGAAGTATACAGTGGTGTGTCATGGCATAAATAATTACTCTGGGCTTATGACAAGGCAGTAGATCATAAAGATGGTTCTGGAAATCGGTGTGCAAGAGCAGTCGATTGAAGCAACATTTATTGATAAAGTGCCTGTCCAAGGGAGCAGTGGTGAATATTCTGTCCTGGAAACAGAGTCTATTACCTGTAAGGTCATGCTGAGCATTGCCTGAGACTTTCTGGCGGATTCTTATATATAATCAGATATCCGTGCATTAAACCCGGAGCAGTCGCATGCTCCAGTTTTGAAATATTAAGCTGTCAAGTGAGGCGTTAAGCAAATGCTGCAGCACTAGATTGGTTTGGAGGATGGTGAATTGTTGCAACAGCCACCTCTACTACCTCAATATGGCTTATAAACTGGGTCCTTGTTACATGGTGACATATGCTGTATTTCATTCATTTAAACTTTATGCCATATTAACTATCTTTACTATAATATATGGCATGAAATATACCATTTCATGCTTTTTTTATCTTTGGCATTCAAAAGCACTCATGTAGGGAAGTAACTTTCAATGAAGAATGTTTAATATTAAGATGTAGTCAGGAAAAGCTTTAAAATTAACTGTTAACAGAAATCAGGATTTCATTACTAGTGAAGGGAACAAATTTATCAATAATAGGTAGCAACTCGCCTCAAAAAAACTGCACAAATACTATTTGTAGTAGATTATGTTTGTCTCATCTGTTGTGAAAATTTTTGTGATAACCAGAATAATTTTGCTTTCTTACCATAGGTGGGATCCAGTAATGTTTGCATTGTGGAGTTTGATCATTATTTTTTTTATATGTCTGTGTGGGTTTTCATCAGATATTCTGTTTTTTTTCTCCCCATTCCAAAGACTTGTGTGTTAGATTCATTGGCGATTCTAAATTGTCTGTTGTGTGTGTGCGTGTGTGTTTGTATGTATGCAAGTGTGCCGTATGATGGACCATAGTCTGGACCAGCATGAGATTGTTTCATGTTTTGTGCCCAGGCTCTTTTCCTCCACAACCTGGAACTCTATTAAACTGGATTGAAAATCAATAGTTGAAAGGATAATTTTTTATATTTAAATAGAGTAGCAGTAGTGTAGTGGTTAGTGCTGCAGCTTTATAGATGCATTTGCCTGCATGTGAATCCTAGTTTTGTCATTAACATAGCAACAGTCTCAAACACACTTAGTCCAGTTCAAAGCTGTTAGGGGCCACAGTCTATCTGGGCACCACAAGGTGCATAAAATTAAGGAAAAACCTACGCTTTAGTCTTGTTCAATATTGTTTTCTAGCACTTCCCATTTTTCCCTTATTGTTTGAAAAGAAATGTAGTCCATCTCTTTTAGCAATTTCTCTAATCTCTCTTCCTCTTTCTTGTGAGCCTTTGCCTTAGGTACATCCTGACTTCAGGAGCTCTACAATGGAGACATTTTAAACCCCATCAGGGTTTCATTTCTGGCTTTACCCACAGAATCAGAGGCAGCTACTGCTAATACTGATAATTCAGCT
The DNA here is from genome assembly GCF_016835505.1 of Polypterus senegalus. Classification (NCBI taxonomy): domain Eukaryota; kingdom Metazoa; phylum Chordata; class Cladistia; order Polypteriformes; family Polypteridae; genus Polypterus; species Polypterus senegalus. The sequence continues at coordinate 70,301,955 of NC_053167.1, forward strand.
ACTACTGTTGTCAGGGTGTCCAAGACTGCTGCATTTCCTTTGCCAACAAGCAGGCAGGCAGGCCCTCAAATCTCCCACTGTTAAGTCCATATTGTCTCCAAAAATATCTGAGATTCAAGGACATTGAGTCCTGCCAATTTTCAGTGATAGTCTTCTCAATATAGTGTCCTCTAAACTTCTATTTCGGGTCACCTCTGGTGGTGGTGCCGCCAGTGTAGCTACAGAGGTTCTAAGTGATCATTTATGGTAATGGTGTATGAAATATACTGTGCGGAGACCCAAAAAAGAAAAAAAATCATTGTTGAAAAGTAACTAACAGATATTTGTAGGTAAAGCAAGTAATAATGTAAAGAAACTATGTTAAGAATACTGTACACGAAACAGTGCCTAATTTATTTCTGTCAGTAATTTATAAAATACTAGCCAACCCGCCGCATAATCAGGCCGGTTTTTTAATGATTTTTAAACACAGGGAGAAAATTAACATTTGAAAAATCGGTAATGTAATAAATCACCAAGAAAAGCAACATTGTAACAATGCACGGAACGAACCAACACACAATCGTCCGTGACTGAAAACTGGCGGACCCCCAGGGATGGGGGTGCACGGCGCTCAGGCTCGGAGGGTGGAACGGGAGGAAAAGAGAAGGACGTCCATCCCGCTCCCTCCGTCATGCTAGTCTGCTGATTTCTAGTTCAGTATGCACTGCCTGCTCATGTGCCTACCTCCAACTCGTCACTCGAGTCGTTGTCATCTTTGCACAGTCCAGATGGACCTGTGATCACGTAGACTTTTCATTGCTCTGTACTGTTTTGGCTGCTTTTCTATATATAATCCACCAAGACTCCCGACCACGATAGTACCGAGGGGGGTGTGTACAAAGGGTAGGGACGTAACCAGTAGGAGCGTATGAGTCGCACTTAGTGGGAATTCCACGGTTTGCAGCCCGAATGGGGTTCAACGGCTTACCCACACCTCTCTGCGTCGGGTAGACACACGCTCAATGTCATGCATAGTTATTTATTGAATGCTAAACACTTCTGGAAAGACACGGTTGTCTGAAACGGGTTGGTGTGAGAATACAACAGTAAGTGAATGAAAAGATGGAACTCTGGAGAGAGCAAAATACAACACAATAGTGAACCCGCGGCATAACAAACGCCGCATAATTATTTATTGATGGTTGAACACTTCTGGAAAGACACAGTTGTCTAAAAAGTGAGGGTTTGAGGATACAACAGAATGTGAATGAAAAGATGGAACTCTGGAGAGAGCAACATATAATTGTCCGTGAGTGAAGAAGACGCATGGGAAACCCCTCGGAAACTGTTTTATACGCTGCGTACAGCGATTCACATCCGCGACAAACAAACTGTTTTACACGCCGCATACAGCGCTTTACATCCGTGACAAACATGCCTCTTCTTAGATAGTGCTGCCGCGTCCACCCTCGTTCTCGAAGCATACACACCACCTGGTCATGTGCCCGCTCGCAAGAGAAACTCACAGAGACCCGCCCACCAGCTGCCTGTGTGTGTGCGCCTCTGTCTGTCTCTGGCGCTGCCTGTGTGTGTGCGCAGCTTTCTGTCGCGCTGCCTCTGTGTGAACCGGTCAGGCACAGAGAAGGTCAGCTGCTGAGAGAGCGTCTCAACTGTTGCAGGGCCTGCACTGGTGAAGCAGGTGAGACGGTAATGAAACAGAGGCACAGGGCTTATTGGTTTTTAAAGACTGCTTCCTTCATTGTTTTTTAACCTCAGTTTTAAAGGATTGTTTTAAGGATCCCATGGGGTACCCCTCGCAAACTGCTTTACACGCTGCATATAGCGATTCACTTCCGCGAGAAACATGTCTCTATGAACAGTCAGCGTGGCTCAGAGGTGCATGGGACTCTACGACAGACGAACATAAATGACGGCGTTTTTCCTGTGTCATCGTGTCTGAGTTTGTGGGCGTGGTTCTGTGAGTTGTTGTCGTATCCAATGGTCTTAGAGTTGGTGGGCGTGGCTCCTTCCTGCGTGCGCCATGGGCGTCTTTCTTGTCGGCGGCTTAGTGAATCCACGCCCCTTCCGGCGTGCATTCCATGGGTGTCTTGCCTTTCCATGGGTGTCTTGCCTTAGTGAATTATATATATATATAGATGTAGTAGAGTAAAACTGCCAGTGCTTGCAGGGGAAATTTTAGAAAGCTTTTAAAACTCTAATAGTAGTCCAGTGGTTCCCAACTCGGTCCTAGGGATGCACAATGGCTTCAGGTTTTTGTTCCTACCAACTTCCAGTTTTAATTGGCCTCCTTGCCTAATTAAGTGAGACATTTTTTTCCCAGTTTCTGTGTTTTGGGTCAATGAAAAAATTACAAAACTTAGTTTGGTACATTTTTATTGAACTGTACTAACCAGTTATATGGAGAAGATGTGGTTAGACTTTTTTAGCAATATTTTCATCCTGATTTTCATGTTTTCCCAAGTGTTCTGGTTATTTAATTCATTAATTTATTAATTAGTGGATCTGATGCTGAAGTAGTTGCAGCCTTTCACCATTCAGTGTTTGCCTGGGTGTCTGCATTGATTGTTTTTAATTGTTATTAGGATACAATGAAGGGAGCAAACAACATAGAAAAAGTGCAAAATAATAGGAAAACAACAAAAGAGTGTTAAGCATGTAAAGCTATGGCAAAAATACAAATATTTCTAAATGTCTTATAGATGTAAAACTCATACTGATGTGCTTTTCTGAATAAAAAATAAGAAAAGAGAAAAATGGACTAGCTACTTAATGAGATTAATTATTATCACTGACAGTGAATCTGGTTGGAACACAAACCAGCAGCCACAATGGGGCTCCCAGAACCAAGTTTGAGAACCCTTGCAAATAGTCTGTTTCCACCAAAAAAGCCTCCTGGGTATGATCTGTGAATACTGCAGAAATGAATTAAAGTGAGTCATAGACAGACAGATCAGGAAGCATTTCACCTGACAAACTTAAATGTTCACATTGAGAAGGAACCATTGACATCACTGGGAATGGGGACATATTTGTGGCTTATCTGATACATGGAAATGAGTTTTTTAAGGATAGTTTTTTTTATGAAAATCAAAGGTATACTGTATATATTCATCTACACAATGAAATGCTTCATTATCATGTATGTGAGCACAAATTTACCCAAATGTTGATAAAATTCCAGACCACCAGTTAAGGAACTGATTTAGGCAGTGAGCTGTTTTATTTGCATGTAGCTCCCAGTTAACCTTTTGGTACAGAATGGCCTTTGTTATTGATGCAGAACCTTAGCCAAGCATTTATATGTTCAGCTAAAAACACAGAATATGTTTCTGTCATTTAAATAGAAAGAAAAAAAAAATGTAATATTGAAAATTATCAAAAGTAACTATACTTTGTACAATACATTTCTGTAGACTATTATGAAAGTGGCTTCTTATATCCCAATTGCTGTAATGGGTGTGTATATTCCAGCTTTTAACACTGTCAAAGGAAACAACATTTTTTTTAAGTTAATGTAGCACACATCACTAACCTGCCAAAAAACAGCATTTTATGCCCTTATGGTCTTATCAGACTTGCTGTCTGACTATCAAAGGCATTATGTGTCACACTTTTTGTCTTTTTTTCTTTTCTCTGAGCAGTGCACTACTAAAAACATGCGGCAGTTAACATTTAACATTTATAATACAGCATTCACTGTATTTCTCAAAGGTTATATTTGCTAAAGATCCAAGTAGTTGTTTCATTGGAGAACTGGAATCAAAATTTCTGAAGTATCTTTAGATATGCAATTTGTATAATGAATGCAAACTCCTTAAAGAGAGTGACGGGTTTCCTACTACAGTGAAGCAGTAGTGTCAACCCATTGAGCCATCATTCTACCTCCTATAAAAAATAGATACCATAAAATGGATTGTTAATACCAAATTCTTAAAGTTTGGACAGTGCAATGATATAATGGTTAGTGTTGCTACCTAAACAGCTCCAGCAACTTTGATTTAAATTTGGACCTGGTCGCTGATTTTTGTTGGAGTTCAACTATTCTCCAACTGTTCCTATGGGTTTTCCTCCGGTTTCGTCTCACGTGCCAAAGACTGGTAGGTTAGGATGATTATTGGTTCCTTCTCTGCCCAGTTTGAATGAGAGTAGGTGTGCATGAGTGAGTGTGCCCTGCAGTAACTGGCATCCCATACTGGGTTGTCTCCCCTTGTGTGCCTAATGAATCCAAGAAGGTTTTTATTCCCTGTGACCCTCTACTGGAAAGCATGGGAACATAATGGATAGATGAATTTGTAATATTAACAATCATTTTCTGAGCATACTATATTTATATTTTGCTGGTATTTTTACTGATGAGATCATAAGGTTTATGGATGGAAGGCCACTTGATTTGAGTTCATTCTTGTACTCAGATTGTTTTTTCTGATGATTAACTGAAGTTAAATTCCTTTGTTCTCACTAATCCAATAAATAATTGCTCAGTTCTACCAAATGTGTTGCTAAATCAAAATAAATAAGGCTGTGGTAAAGAGAAAAACACTTAAGATGAACTTGCATAATTGTACAAAACTATATCATGATCTGTATACAAATAACATAAAATTCTAAAAGAAAAGAGTTAAACAGAAAAAAAGAAAAATAGCAAATATATACAGCACCACTGTCACGCCCCCTCAACTCACTATATACAGCTAAATGCTCGAAAAAAAAAAACAAAAACAAAAGTGCACTAAGTACCAGTCCATGTTGAAAGATTAATTGAAATACGGGTGTAAAACGGAAGGAAAATCTGAATTATGCCGCACCGTGAGATGTCGTAAGTGCAGTTTTCTGAAGCAAAGTTTAAACTAGGAGGAAAGCCATACACCCTTCAAGACATGACCTTCTCAGCACACTTTGTTATTTGTTTTGTCATTATTTGCAGGTCACTTTAATGTTTTATTCTTTTAAAACAGTTAAACCTCTAAAATACATGTTCCATTGATGCTGCCGTAAGTCACAACAACACTTGCAAAGTCGCAGAACGGGCAGCACTGAGTAAATTCACACACCATCTGCCATCACAGGGGTCACGGCATTCTACAACCCCTCTTTCACTAGATCATTGGGGCCTTAATTCCAAGTCTGAAAACCACTGACATAGACTCCAGGTTGCTTCCTGGAGTCCACAGGAGCATCAACTTAAGAAATTTCTCATTTTAGGAACCAGCCTTTTGCCCTTAGATCTGTCAGCAAGGCTGCTGTAGTGATAAAAGTTCATATTAAGCATGCAATCCCTCTTGTTTCTCTTTATCGCTTTGGAATTTAAACTTGCCATCTTGTAGTAGTTTACTAATGCTGATCTGTCTGTCACCTCTCAGTTTACATCTACTCCATATTTGAATCTGGTTTAGTGCCATTGGGCTTTACAGTATTAATATATTTCATATATTGTAATATATTTAGGAATTAGAACCATCTGCGGTGTGCTGGCGCCCTGCCCGGGGTTTGTTCCTGCCTTGCACCCTGTGCTGGCTGGGATTGGCTCCAGCAGACCCCCGTGACCCTGTATTAAGATATAGCGGGTTGGAAAATGATTGACTGAATTAGAACTGTGCATAAAGTACTTTTTATCATGTGTTAGTTTGTATTGTATTCTTGCTTTTATAATGTGTATTGTGATGGTGATCACCTGAAAGGTTCAATATAACTTAAAAAATGACTGGCTGAAATGCTTTAAAAAGCACTGCATGTAAACACCTTTTAAATAACAAGCACTCTCTTGTACAAAAAGGCTGAAAATAAAAGTAGACTTGTAGTCAAAGAAAGAAAAACAACAGAATAAAAGGGATTGAAGAGAGTGCACATTGTGGATAAATATGGACCCTATAACGAGCAGCTCATCCCCTTGTCTTTTTTCCCCTACTCACTCACTGCTAGATTATGGGTGACTGCAGCGCTAATACAAAGTGTCATTTAGTTTGTCCTTGTTTGCCTTCACATCAGAGCATATAGTGATGGAGTGGGCTGTGTGGAGAATTACAGAATGCCTCCTAGGGATGGCAGGCCCAAACTGATATGGAAAGTATTTTGCAACAATGGGCAGGTTTTTATCATATTTCTTTTCTTATGGAAATATATTACAGACGTTCAAACCCGGTGGACTAAATTATGCTGAGCCCCCTTGGTATTCTGCTAGATACCTGTTCTGCTGAATCAGTCTGGTATTTTAATTTACTGAATGCAAAAGTGACTTTATTTATAGGCACTTCATAATAAAATATTCGACAAAACACATAGCACTATTCAACTGACTAAAGAGTCTTTTTAATAAATGGAAAGGTCAGCGCGTTGAAAATGTGCTTGTAAAGAGCAGTAGCGGTTAGCCAACTGGAAAGTGACTTCATTCCGGGATAAGATGGGTAGGTGGTAAAATAAAGCATTTACAGTATAAGTCTTTCATGTCTTCAATACTTTTTTGTTTACTGCTATTCTGATTCTGCGGATTTTGTGAAAAGGGTTACAGATCAGCTGTATAATACACTCCTGTTTTTGGTATTTCCAGCAGTTGCTGACATTGAAGCTTGTGGTACAGTCTAAGGCGAGCTGCAGTTTCGAGCACCATCTATACTTTACCCTCCATGACAATCATCTCTTTCTCTCTCTCTGTCTATTAAAGGAAGTGCAAAGACAGCTTCCTTAGAATGTGTGCTATTATCATCCATTGTGCTTTTAGCCTCATCAATGGGAAAGGATTGATTTGCATGCTTTTCTGACTCAAATAGTTTCCTTTAAAATTCATAGCACCTTTAGGAAAAGGTTTTCTTGAAATATGGGGTTAGTTTAATAAAGAAACAAAATGCATTTCCTTCTGTGTTAGACCTTATCAGGTCCATTACTGGACGAGCTGTCTTTATTTGTCTGTGTGATTGGTCTGAGGAGACAGGTCCTTGTCAGGCTTTCCCTTGATCAGACACATGGCAGTGCTGCCACACACTGCTCTCTGCAGTAATTAGATGAGGCAGGTGACTGGCATGGATACATCTAGTCTGCTCCTCAGTTCAATCAAGTTCGCTCTGTCTCTCACTCGCTGTTCTCTGTGGGAAGAGCCTTGCTGCAACCTCCATATCTCTTGTGCCTTTAAGCTTAGGCTACCCCATATGTGATTTTTCTTTCCAGAAAATGCTGCATCCCTTTGGGCAGCAAGGAAGACTATTCTGCCTATAACCGTTCGCCTCTTCCTGCTGTGAGCGTTTTACGAATATAATCACTGTAATAACACTCCAGATAGCTCAGTAGCACTTTGACTGAAAGCCAGGGGTGGAAAACAGGAGGAGGTAAGTTACTGAAGGAAGGATTTTCAGCAAACGTCAGGAATATCAGTTAAGTGGCTCCCAGGAGAACAGCCTACTGGTGCCACAAGGTGCATTTGCTGTTTAGCCTCTCTGCACATTGTTTTTCAGGTTTTGCCCATTTAATATGAAAAAAAAAAAATAGAAGGGGGCTTTGTTTGTTGTTTTCACTTAATCTAAAATGAAATGACCTGTGAATAACAAAAATACCATGCAGAGCTGGAGTAAATTAGGTTGCCGGTGTTTGCTCTGAGAACCCGCTTCTAGTGAAACCCTTTCTCGTTTTACAAGAATGCCTGTATGACCACAATGCTCATGGCTGCATTACCTGCTTAGTATTAAATAGGAGATAAACTGTCAGCAATACCTCAGTGGGGATGATAAACGAATCGGCTTCAGGGTGTGCTAATGCACTGTAAAGAGCAGAAATTGTGGCCTCCGAAGATGCCAATTACATTTCCTCCCAAGTCTTCCTATCAGAAAGAGCACTCAGTTGCAACATTGGCTAGCAGTCCATACATCCTTAACTGAATATATTGCAGGTTTAGCACCATGATTTTTTTTTTTTCTAGGCTCTTCAAAAGTTGACTGAATTTTATTGAGATTAATTTTCTCTAGTCTTTATTGATAGGACAATTTGTAATTGTGTCTTCCTGCTCCCTCTGCATTGTTAACATGCAATAATGTGTTGTTTTCCGCTGCCACACTTGAGCATAGACCCGTGGTGATCAAAGACTTGGAAACTATTAAAAGACAGCGATTTACATGGCTGTAGGAGTTATTATTTGACACACACTTGGTAATTCAGAATTTAAGCACAACATATGCTATGATGACTGTCCTGAAGACCCTGAAGAGCCTGGGCTTTATTGTGGTTGTTTCTGGTGTTGTGTGTGCTTGTTTTTTTGGCTCACTTTGTGTCTGGTTTCTTTTGTCTTCTATCATGCTGGTATAGTATGGATTTCTTGTTCTGCTTTTGACCCTGATTTTCTGTAAACATGTTGATCTTATTAAGCCGTACAAACGAGTAAACCACAATGCACAGTACTTAATTTACAACAACCTGGAGAACAAACCTCCTATTGTTCTGTACTATTACTTGCAAGCAATCTGGTATTTTGTTTCATTTTTTTTTCTTTCTCCTGACATTCTTGGCTCAATGTGCACAAAAGAAAAATTTTGTTTTGCCATTCACACAAGGGGTGTCATGGTTATAGATTAAATTTTGTATATAAAGGTACAATTGTGTATTTTCCATGCAATTTAAAAGGCAGGTGATCTTAGCCAAAGTTTTGCATAAATTCTTCTATATACAGAAAAAGAGGCATATATTAAAACAAGCCTGCACAAGTTTGTCAAATCAGACTAATCTCTTTAGACTGTAGAAGGAAATGGGAGTCCCTGAAATAAATTCCAACTGCTCAGTTTCTATATCAGCTTGTCTTACACTTTCTCTAATCATCGTCTTATGACAAAACTCAAACTGACCACTCAAGCTCCGTATGAGAAATTATTGGAGGCTGTGGACAGATTATGGCATAATTAACAACACAATAGTACTTTATATGTTTGAAATGACTCATATGTAAACATTTCCGAAGATTCTGATATGTTTTTGGGCATCCTGAATATTAGTTTTGCATATCAAATATTAATTAATTTTTATTTGTGCTGGTTGGGTAATACTGCAGGTGATAAAGATCACAGAGTCAGGTCTATTTAAGTCGTGGCACATTTGAAAGACAGAATGACAAAACAGACCAAAGTCATAACTGGTGATGAGGGAAACAGGCAAGTTTTGACTTATATACAGTTTCACAAAACTGACATGAAAATTAGTTTTCTGGGCAATTTCTCAACTGTGAAATGTGAAACTTGCTAGAAGAGTTTTTTTCAGAGGTCTTACATGGTTTGTTTGGGTAAAAAACAACAAATGTTACTCCCAAAAGCCTTGTTCACAGTTCCATGTTTTCCTGTGTTCTTTAGTGTTGTGGTGTAATGCATGTAATCTGCCTGCCATCATTAAAATCAGTTAATTATATGCCTCTCATTCACATCACCTTGAAGGAGCGCAGTGCATTTTTTAGAAAATATGACACGTTCCATACATTTAAGGATATGTACTCAAGAAGCACAGTGGAGCTTCAAGTTTGTTTTCTGTCTCTGATGCATCTTTAGGATTATGATCATCAACAGTGTCACCATAATTGGCAAAGCTGTTAACCGTACTACCAGGTCCCATCTGTTAGCTCAACAAAATGCCTACATGTGACGGGAAATGAGTCTGGTGATTTTTTTTTCTTCTTCGCTAGAGATCTTTATTAAAATACTAAATGACAGGCAGATGCATGTGAAATTAGCACATGAGTGCTTCCAGACATGACTAAATGTCTCTCTTCTTTGGTGCGTGGCATGGAAGTGAAATGTACAACTGTTTGCAGAGGTTTTGAGCTTGTCAAAAAATTGTACAGATTCTGTTGACTATTGTGTTCACTTGCAATCAATCATTTTCTGAAACTGTTTTCATTCACCTTTGGCTAATTCCCTGAGTTCGTCTCTAGCCACTGGTCAAAAGCTTGCTTTCTTCTTTTCATATAAAAATTGTTGGTGCCAGAGTGGATATTTTCCCTTAATGTGTTCTGTTCTGTTTGATTATGTCAGATAATAACTGAGCAGAAATCTGGCTGGGAAATGTCTGAAGCAGATTACGTTCACTGGTGAGCCACTCTTGTACACACCAGCAAACTACAGTGGAATAATGGAAACTTGATGTTAACCGTAAGCAAGACTTTCCATGAGTTGTTCACTTTGCTTGCACTTCTGGTTGTGCAAATGCAAAGGGTGCTTGAGTCCATGCCAGTTCTGCTTCATTTTTTTGTCCAAGCGTTAGTAAATATACAGTATGGCTTCCAGAAAGTAACTGACACATGCTGGATTTATACTTTACCTGGAGGTGAACTTCAGCTGATCTGGGTGAAACCTAATACTACATCTGAAAACAAGAATTGCTTATAGTTTATTCGCTATTGTTCGTACACATTCCAGATCTTGTATACAGACATATTTTTTCCCCATTGTAGAGGTACAGGGAGGCCTCAACCAGCAGCCAGCACTGGGAGAAACTAAAGAAACATCCCTAGACAGGATGCCAATCCATTGCAGGGATATACTAAAATCAGAATCAGCATTAAATGTAATGTGGATTTTAAGAGAATACTGGAGAAAAGCAATGCAAACACAGAGCTCGGAGCTGCTCCTGCTATGTGCTACCCTAGCCTACAGTTATGGTTGATTTATGGATGCACCCCCACAAGTGCTTCTGTGTTGTCTGGCTGTAGGACAAAAGCTTGTGTATCAACGGTCCAATTTAAGCATGCCTGTAGGCATTGACTGAGGAGTAACATGTCTATTTAAGTGTTTCAGAAGATACTTTGCACTTTGTTACAATGCTCTTGTGAAGTTCACTTTTTATGAACTTCATACCATTTTTTTTAAATGCTAACAAGAGTCTGCCAGCAGAGCGAAGCTGTCTAGCAAAGGAATGTCGGATCCTTAGTTTGAGTTGGAACTTATTAGAAACAGACAGATACACTTACAACTGCTGAATAAGCATAAAATGTTATTTAAAAATGTGCCAGGAAAATGTTAGGACATTCAGAAGAAACTGTTGTTTTGGGCAGACATCATTCAGTTTTTGCAAAGAATGAATAGGATGAACTTGTTTAATGTGACTTTTTAATAGGAATTTGGTTTTTACTTCCATATTTAAGCATAGTTTAAAATTTTACCGTGCAAACCGTGTAAGAAATTCTACAAAGCATTCTAATCTGTTGAGTCCATCATGTTTATTTGACTTAGTAACTGCCACATACTCTTCTAATGTAATTCTTTTCATTGCAGAATTTGCTTTATTGAGCATGTATTTCAACAATTTCACCATCTGCTATGAATAATTAAATATTTTTTATGTTTTTACAGTGGTTGTTACAAAGTTATATATAAAAGGTTTTATATAAAGTGAGCTCCTTAAACTGTGTAAGAGCATCCCAAATATGTTGTTATCCAGCACTGGTCCAGAACTTGGCATTTTTCTCGCAACACATCTGAACTGGTACTGAAGCAACACCAAAAAGGGCTCATTTTAGAACATACTTCATTAATCCTAGCTGAAAGAATAGACTTGCCTTTTGTCCCTACAATATCTTTTTTCTTCTCATGGATATGTGATATTTTATATTTGTTTGCTGACAGGAGGAAGTCCGAGTCACCTGATTGAGTTAAACAAAAGAAAAAAAATTGAGAGTATACATCCTGCTTGTTAGGAATACCATTGTTACTGCACACATTTTAGGGTTTATGGCACTTTGAGTATTGAAGAAAATGTAGTGCATTTGTCAAATTCAATTTTAAAGCCTTCTTTGCTTGGTATGTAACGATTTAACTTCCAGACCAGCTGTTTGCATAACCTGACACAGCATTCTAAAACTCACTTAATTCAGTTCAGGGTCTCAAGGATCATCTCTTTTGCTAGCAGCACATACTTGGACAGGGTTTCTCACACTCATGTCCATGCCCACACTCACACAGTGGTAATTTTGTAATCTCCAGTTATATTATCACGTACATCTTAGGGGTGTGGGAGTAGAAGCCACGCAAAACAGGAAGAATGTGCAAAAATCAGACATATAAATACATGTTACATGCTTCTACATATTATGACTTAGAATTAGAAACAAGTCAACTCCTAAATGAGATGCTAATTTACGAATGTCGTGTACTGTACAGTGTGGTAACATATTGCCATACTTTTCAATTCTCTATGAGGTGGGAAATTTCAATAAGCCTAATCTTTTTGCAAAACACATACATACAAGTCATAGAAGTTATTTTTTTTCTGTCAGTAAATGACTTTTTAATTATCAAGGCCATTGTTTGATTTTATGAAATCCCTACAATGTGTATTGAAGGATTATATTTTTTATTTAACTGAAGAAATAAAAAAACACAAGTCTAAGTAAATATGCTTTTGCATTAGTTTACATCTTTATTAGTATAACAAAATTGCCTTTAAAGTTTTCCCTAGATTTTGTTCATCAGAAACCAGCCAGTGGCATCTTACTATTAATTGTCTTGCATTTAAAGTGTGTATTTGTGGTTATTACAAATCATAATTAAAAAAAAGGTGTCATTTTAACTTTGACATTGCAGCTTGTTTTCTGCATACTGTTTTTTGTTTATTCATGGCAATCTGCTTTCTGGAAGCCTGAAGACGGATTGGCCAAGATTTTACATGAACGTTTTATACTATGGCTCTGTAATGCCTTCTCTTGATGTAAATTAATGTGCCTATTTTCTTCAGCATTAATTCTTTAAAGAGATGCATGTTAAATGTCTTTATATTTATTGTATTCTTAGCAAATTCCCTTTGTAGCATTGTGTGCATAAAAATAAAAGTGTTAGAAACTGCATGCATATGTATTTACATAATTATTTTTGTTCTTTAAACACAACAGAAGGGCAAATTTCTTAACACAAATGACAAAAGTTACACTCTCAGTGCTAAGCATAAATGAAGCTATGCACTGAACATGGCAAAAGATTTTTTCAAAGGCCAGAAGTTCAAACAGAAGCTATTAAACGCTTATTAGTAGGCTTTGAGCTTGCTGTCTTTGTTGTATGTATAAAAGGAATTAGTTGTGCCAAGAATTTTGCTTAGAAGTATAGTTTGATATTCAGTAATAAGTGAATAGAAGCTGATGTTTTTAATGAAAATGAATATAAATAGTTAGAGAAAAAAGCCTGAGCTTGGATGATTTCCAGTTGTGTAGGGTTAACAAATATAACCATACAGCTTTAAAACTGTACGCTGCCACTAGGCATTGATCGTTGAAATACATCAAGGGAATCAAAACTATAGATCATATATCACATGTTTATGTCAATGTTTCGTAGATTTACGTTGCTTGTGGTATATTCCGCAAATGTATTACATAGCTTTCTTTTATAGGACCCAGAACAAAAGTCAAAAGATTACTGTTTGTTTGACCTGTACTAAAGCTAACTTCTGGAATTGATTTATAATTTGTAACTGGATGATCTGGCAATCAAAGGTAGTTTGAATATGAAATACACCATGTGGCCATAAGTACTGTATGTGAACAAGCTACCATCACATCTATATGAGCCTCCCATTCTAAAACTAAGGGAAGTAATTTGGAGTTAGCCCACTTTGTGGAGCTATAAGAACCTCCACTCTTCTGGGAAGGCTTCCCGCAAGATTGTAGAGTGTGTCTGTGGAAATATGTGTCCAATCAGCCAAAAGACATTGGTATAGATGCTGGGTGAGAAGACCTGGCTTGCATTTTGCATTCCAATGTATCCTAAAGGTGTTAAGTTGGCATGAGGTCAGGGTTCTGTGCAGGCCACTCAAGTTCCTGCATACTAAAATCTTCAAACCATGTCTTTATGGACCTGACTTGGTGCACAGAGGTACAGTCATGCTTGAATAGAAAAGGGCCTTCCCCAAATTGTTTCCATAAAGTTGGAAGCACATACTTGTCTAAAATGTATTTGTATGCTGCAGCAATAATAATTACCCTTCACTGGAAGCAATGGGCTTAACTCAAATCCTGAAAAACAGCCCCAGACCATTATCCATCCAACACCAAATTTTACAGTCGGCACTGTGAAGTCCAAAAGGCATCATTCTCCTGACATCCATCAAAACCAGATTCATCCATCAGACTGCCAGATAGTGAAGTGTGATTCATCACTCCAGAGAAAATGTTTCCATTGCTCCAGACTCCCAACGGCAACGTACTTTACACCACTCCAGCCGCCGCTTGGCATTGCGCGTGAGTGCTCTTAGGCTTGTGTTCAGCTGCTCAGCCATGGAAACCCATTTTTATGATGTTTCCGACATACAGATCTTGTGCTGATGTTGCTTCCAGGGGTAGTTTGGAGCTCTGTTGTTAAAGATGCAATAGAGAATTGATTACTTTTATACACTTCATCACTTGACAGCCATGCTCTGTAAATTTGTGTGGTCTACCATTTCTTGGTTGTCACTAGTAAGTGCTTCCATTTCACAATAATAGCACTTGCAGTTGACCAGGGCTGATTACGCAGAGCACAAATTTCACATACTGACTTGTGACAAAGGCGACATACATTCTATAACAAGGCCATATTTAATGTCACTGAGCTCTTCAGTGCGACTCATTTTAATATCGATGTTTGTCAATAGAGATTGCATGCATATGTGCTTGATTTTAGCATCTGTTACCAATGGGTGTGCCTAAAATACCCAAACTCAATAACCTGGAGGAGTGTCCTCAAACGTTTAGCCATATAGTGTTTGTTAGAGAAATGAACATATCATTGGATGTTAGCTCTAGCTTGCGGGTCCTGCTTCTCACTTGCTCCAATTCATAATCAGCATTTTGGTATCACGTTCAGCACTGTACATTGTTTAACTTGCTTTTGCCAACACAGTGTGTAGAGAAGGCTGGATGAGAGTTCAGTTCACATTCTGAAGCTTTTACCCCAGAAGCCATTTTAGTGTTGTAGGATTCGCAGGAGTATGTTGTTTGCTAGCTCTCTTCAGTTAGGTCAGGTTCTCATTGAGTATCTGAGCAAAATAATCCAGCACAATGCAGTGCAATAAGAAGTCAAGGATTATTTTAGTCTCCCAGAATTACATCATTCATCTCTGGTGTAACTCTGACTGTGAGGGAGGACAGCTGAGACCTCAGGAGAAGAGGGTAAAGTATGGCAAAGTGATCAGCTGCAAAATGCAAACATAAGGAAAAACCACTGGAGTGTTAAATCCTTCAAATGATGGATTGTTATTGTTTGAATTATCTCCTAAGAATTGTTTTCTTGAATTTGAAATAAAGTTGCATACAGTAACTGTTTCATGTCGTTACTTACTGTGTGACATAATCTACTAGAGTCTGTCGTCTTTGGTAAGACTTGGTATAACCAAATAGCCCTCAGCAAGAACAGACTGCAGTGTACCTAAGATGTTCTCAAGAAAGGTGGAATTATTAAAACTATATATTAATGTACCTGTATATTTATATATCTAGGTCCTCCTTTAACCACACATCTCATAGCCATAAAAAAAACTCATGAACAGCTACAATTAGAAATAAATGATGAGCAATTTGATACAGTACAGTAGGTCATTTATTATTTTTTTTTCATGCAGTACATAACAATTTTCTTCATAGCTTTTTTCTCTAACTCTCCCCCTCTCATACCCTTTCTCACAATCACTTCTTTGACAAACAGAAAAAACAAAGCAGTATATCCATAGTGATTTCAAATCATATGTGGGCTTACTGCTTGAAGCCAATCACCTTAGCACAGATGAGCAAAGATCGCAGTTGGTGTTCGGCTTCTTTTTTGTCGCCTGGTTTGTTTACTCGTTTGGTCTTTGCTGTTTGATTCATTCTCTGAGCTTTGCTCTCCAGCAGAGCTGAAGCTGAGGTCTTATTTTAGAAGCATCACATGTGGAAACAGCCTTGTGTCTTTCTGATGGCTCAGCTGGAAGGAGTGGGGTTTAGTTAATGAGGAATGAGTGACTGGATGGCCAAACTATAGACAAAACTTCATAGACAAAAAGCAAAACAAACTTGATCATTGTAAAGGTGTGCAACTGGTGTCAACTATGAGCTGAGGGGGCATGTGGAGTGAAATATTCAAATTATTATGGGCACATACGCCTCCTGTTACCTACTATAACAATGGAATGGGAAGTATGATATGGCAGTTGTGCTCTTAGGATCTGCAGAGGTTTTTGTATGTAACACAAACACATTATACCTTGCAAAATCAGTGGTTAGCTGGTTAAAAACTCATTTTTAGCTTCTCTTACTACTGTCTATACCAAGAAGGGCTTTTACAGGAAGGTAGTGTTAATCAGGCAGGGACAATTTGAAAATCACCATTTACAATCCATTTACAATTGGTGACCTAAAAAAATGAACACATTTTTTAACATAAGGGTGTTATGATATGTAGTTTTGCTGTAAGGCATCCACATTGATTATATCAGATCAAGGCAACATGCTGGCACAGTGGCTATCCCTGCATCCTCATGAACCCAACATGCCGTGTTCTCCCTGTGTCTTTGTGGTTTTTCCTTCAACGGTAAACTCAAATTGAACAAGCACACTTTCCAGGGCTGATTTTAAGATGGGCGCCAGTCCTCTGTGACCCTGAATTCGATTAGGCTGGGTCACAGTACACTATTACCACCCCAGCAGTCATAATAGACAACATGACGGATCAGGAGGTGAATAACTAATTGCCTAAGGTCTGCTGCAAAAAAATGCCTTTAAATTTTGTCATTATGCTGCTGTTCTGCATTTTAGAGAGATTCATTTTATTTACTTTGCATCCTTATGAAGTATCTTGGGATGGATAAATTGCTTACAAGGTGTAAATCTTCCACTCTATATTGTGCAGCCATTTCTCTTTGCATTATGGGTTGTTGTGGAAAAATGCGCAGCCAGCTTGTTATTGTTTATATCCTGATGCTAGGCAGCCCTGAACACTAGCAGGTGGATCCATGGTGAAGGTAGCCTAAGGCAGAGTCTCGGAGTTGTATGGGAACTCCCATACTCCTAAGCCTGAAGTGTCTTCGTGCAACTGACACCCGAAATCTGATGCAGGCTTTTTTTCTGGGCTGGGTCCTTTGACTTCCTCTCCACTACAAACACATCTTGTCATCTTTAACTTCTACTGGATAGAAAGCGGAACGAGTTTCTCCTTTTTTTTTACTTTATCAATTATAGCAGTTTGTTGATTAAAAAAGATTTATATCTTTATTTTTACAGTTTGTTTAAAAATTGTGATAACGAAGCTTCTTATTTTGATCTTCTGAAGCTGGCCTGGTTTTCATGACTTTTTTGCCTTTTGTTCAGTACTTCATTTAATTGTGTTTGTTTTGTTTTCCGTAGTTGCTCAGCACCCTCTCTGTTCCTCCCAGTGACTCCAAGATTAAGTTAGTTACCATGATCTGCAAAGCTATAGTGCCATCGTCTGTTAACCCTAGAACTGTTGTTAAAATAGCAAATGCACTTCATTAGACCAATGTCTGTAAAAAATCTTTTTTGTGTCAGTTTATCTTTTTTAAATCAGGCAATATGAGTCAAAAAAGAGACAAATCAAAATTTATTTTAACTTTTTTTTCATTAAAGAGCTATGAGAAATGGAGGTTATCGTGTCTGCATATGGCACTAAACTAAAAAAAAATGAATTTGCTAGCATTCTTTAATTTATTATATCTTGATTTTCTGATCTAGCTTATTCCAGCATAGTTTTTCAGGACACTGGAGGCCCTGTTGGCAGCATCAGGTACAAGGCAGGAGCCAAGCCTGGATGTGTGATGAACCCGATCACTATGCTGGCATTAGTTAAAAAGTTTTTTTTCTTTTTGTTACCCATTTATAGCCAGAGAAGAAAGGTGTAAACAGTCAAATGAGCAGTTACCTTATGCACACAGTATGCTGCAGAGTGATACTCCAATGGTGATGGCTCCATAGTGGCACATATGGACTTGCTTTCACTGACGTTCACCCTGAGCATGTAAGAGACATGGGAGGCCCACATATCTCTGTACTTCTCTAGGGGAGCTCCATGCTCTCATTGGTTTGCCACTATGGGCAAAAAGGAGGGGAACTGCTTGCTAGCAGGTAAAGGACCCGAGTGGACTTTTAGAAAGCCACTGGAGAACAGCTGAAACTTGCACAAACACTACTCTGAGCTACAGAATTTAGTGTTTTCTTACCTGTCATCTGAACATTTCAAAAGTCTCCTAACTACTATATGTTTTCAAAATTAATCCACTGATTTTGGTCTATTAATATAAATTCAAACAGGTAATGAACAAAGAACCAAACACAAAGGGACTGCTCATTATGTGAAGCATCTTCTCTTGTCTGTGCTCTCTGCCTCGGGCCAGTTAACACACACCTACACCACCTCATAGGCAGCTTAGAGTCATCAGTTAATAGCCAACATATATTTCTTTGGGGAGTGGGAAAATAACGTAAGCACCCAGTCATAAAGCCCAATTTCAGTTAGTTTTATAAGCTGAATGGTCTGTGATTAATGATCATTGGCTTTTAAAGATCGAATAACTTGCTGTTGCTCTACTGTAAGTGCATTTCAGACTTTTATATAATTTATATGTGTGTTTATACATATAAACAGAGCTCCTCACTAAAGTAGCATGTAGATCCAATCTCCGCTAAGCAGAGTATACAAAATGCCTTAAAAATGGCCATTGTGGAAGTATACTTTATTTACTAAGTTATTGCTTTTATTCCGACAGTTTTCTGAAGGAACCTTTTAGTCCTGCAGTACCGTATGACCAGCCAAAGAAGTAGCGTTTTCATAAATCGTTCTGTACAGCATAAAAATGGATCTTGTTGGATGTGTGGTGCTCCACCTTTGAAAAATCATTTGTGTCCTTCAACTGAAGGAAGGAAGAATTGATAATGAGTAGATCTTGCCTGAAAATTATTAACTCATCATGAAGTAACTTGCTCCAAGGTTTGATGAAATACTGTATCTATTTAGAAAAAAAAAAAAGTCCTCAAGCAAGCTTTTAGGTACATCTGAAGTTAAACCTTATAATCTTAATAAAAAGAAAGAGTAAAGTTTAGTAACATTTAATTCATTCTCTGTATATCTAATTAGCACAGTCTCTTGTTCCCTCAAGCTTATTATAGCGATTTTACTTTTAATATGATCATCTTTCAGATTCTTCACATCTGTTTATTTTTTAAAGCTGATACAAAGCCAATTGTTCAGAAAGTGCCACACTATATGGATAAATCTATTTAAAGTTTGTTTTTAATAAAGCTCTTCTTTATGAGCCAGGTAGCTATGGTAGTACATTGAAGACATTATTAGAAAAAAGGTTAGTTTTGCTTCTATCAGATTAGTAATTCTTTCTCCTCCCTGGAGCTGATTACTGCTCATTTTCCTTTATTATTTCAAGATTCTGAATTTCAGCATTCCCTTTTTTTTTTTTTGCAAAAGTCATTAGATATTCAGAAAGATGCCACGATTTATTGATAAATTCTTTGGTTTTATTTCATTGTTTATAAATTTTGCCTTTAGACAAACCATAATTAGAGGTACTGTAGAAGGAAGCAACATTTGGAACATTTTGATATAATAGTTTAGAAATATAAAGGTATTGCAGTTAATTATTGAATACCATCCTGATCATATCAAATGTATTATAGATTGTTTTCTTGCACATGTATTTGCAGTTTGTCTGGCAATCAAAGCGGGCTTAGTGACCCTGACCCTAGGTGATTTTAAGCATGTTTAACATCTTTGAACTGCATGTCAAGGTGGCAGATCTGTATGGTTTAAGTGTCTTACCCTTATAACAGGAGTACACAGCCTTTATTTGAGATGGCTGCCTTTGTATATCTGGCAAAACACAGGAAAACAAACGCAGTTCCTGTATTGCAAGGCTGATGAAAATCAATATCAATCCAGCAGTTGTAAGCACAGTTTTATAGCAAGTAAGAAAGAAAGGACATTTAGTCAGTGAATTTTGACCATTTAGAACACTTCCAATAATTTATCACTTTTTCAGTGAGACTGAAGTGAATATTTACAGCCCCTCAGGTGTTATATTCAGGTGATTCTTTTACTTAAATCTTTTTTTTTTTAAACTTTACCAGCATTAGACACAAGGCAGCAATCAACCCTATACAAGACACATATACTACTGTTACTGAAGCAAAACACATTACGATAAGGTTCTGTGATTGATTAAAAATATGAAGGAGGAAAACCTTAAGCCAGGGTGTCATCTCCAGTATTTCTCACTAGTCTGTCTCATACTCTACACTTCAGGTTGATATGAAATGTCCCCCTGCTAGACCAAGAATGTGTGATCAATGCAATCTGATTTTAGGACTAGGCAAGTTATTCAGAATAAGAAGACATCTCATTGCCTCAACTGACTTGTTTTCAACTTTTCAACTGACTTGTTTTGTATAAAGAGGTTTGATTTATTTTTTTTTTTGCATTGCAGTCAAACATTACCATAGCAATCTCAGCTGTTATTTTTCACTTAGATACATTTTATATTAGTTTACTGTGTATTTTAAAATATGCATGTCTTTTATCACTTTAGACACATTGCCATTGTTTTTCATGAGACATATTATGAGATTTGATCATCTTAGTCTTTTTGTTATCTATAAGTGTGTACAGCATTCGGAGCTTGTCAATATGAAGTGTGCTACATAAGGATAAATTGAACTTTAAGTTTGTTTATTATATACTTTTTTTTTACCCTATTTCTGCTCTCTCATAAGTACGTCAGGTGGATTAACGTTGTGTAAAGTTCATGTACAATTTTCTTATTAGCAAGACCTTGTCATGTCAATAGTCACCCAGAGAGTGTGACTGCGTTCTACAATCCATCACAATAAGTCATATTCTTCTGTATATTACTTTATTCATGGTTTAAAATGTTTGCTGTTTCATTAAATATAAGTAATAATGTATTTGGTGATATATCCTTGTTGTCAGTTGAGATAATAAGTTGTAAAGTATGCTTCTGTTTGCTCACAAGAATGAGCAAACTCCAGTCTTTTTTAGTTTCAACCATCGTTCTCTGTTATATGCTGTGACTTTTGGATTTGAGCTTAAAAATTCGATTGTGTGTTTAATATAACGAATACATTTTTGTGTGAAATTGGATTGGGTGAAGCTTAGCAAGTAAGAGTCCCACTCACTCTTGACAACTTCTGCAACCAAAGTGCAAAGCTAGCAGTGATTTGGAAAGCATGCCCCCTATCTTTTATTTCATACTCAATTTCTGACAATAGGTTCTTAATGGCGAATTTTAATACATCCAATTTATTCTTAGTATAATTTTTCACCTGTCATCTAACGTAATACCCTGTGAAAGACTGGTGGACCAGAGCCAGTTTATGCCTTACATCTCATGCTGCTAGCGTAGGGCTCCAGCATGCACAACCCTGCCTTGAATTAATTGGATTTGAGAATATTGTTTTTGTTACCTGTCTTAAATGTTAAATATTACATTTTTGCTAGTTAATGAATTGTTGTAAAGCCCTCTTTTACCTTGCTGCATTATTTGTACCCTTGTATGGTGTAACTTTGTAGGCATTGAGCCGAACTGCATATCTTAAATTAATCGCACTGTTTAGGTTTGTATACGTGTATAAGGTAGAGCTCACTGTAGGACCCTGTGGCACATTTCCTCCAGTAGTGCCACCAAGCAGACTTCAGAATGCGTTTAAAGAGTTAGCACAGACAGTGAAAGATTCTTGTGGATTTAAAAGCCAAAATTTAAGTACACCTTACTGCACTGTCATTGCAGAGACTGTGCTTCTGCTAATTCACTTTTTGACAAGCCGTATGTAGAATGACCTTATTCTGAAAACTTTAATTTTATTAACTGCAGAAAGCTGAAGTGCTGAATGGAGACTTTCATTTGTTTTGGGCTAAGCTATGATTAACTTTGTGTGATCTGTTTCACCCCTGGTGAATTGTGTTTTTAATATATAAAGCATTATGAGCTGGAGGCCACTTATTGTCTTCTGTTTTGACCTCTGACCTCCTTTATGCCCTTCATAAGGATTGCTAAGGATCTAAACTATTAAGCCTATTTAAACATATTGCGGTTATTTCTGATTATTTATATGAACATTGACAGGTTTTTCCCCTTCCAGTGGCTCTAAGTTGATAAATCATGACAAAGCTACTTTTAAATATGGGCTTAACACAGAGTACAGAATTTTGTGTTTATCTCTTCAAGTTTAAGATAAGAAATTATATTTTTTTATTGTGTTTAAAACAAATCTTCTGTCTTCAGCTATGTCAGTGATAAAGTGGACATTCTTTAAGATTAATGAAATAAATGTAACTGTGACCTGTTGAGACTGAATCACATTGACCAGTTAGATCTTTGTCTCTGTTTTTTTTAACACATAAATGATTTATTATTCTTCTCATCTCATATATTTAATAAAAGATTCTGCATTTCTGGATTTTGGCATTTAAATAGTTCCATTGATGCCACCCGTTCAGCTAGTAATAACAGGGATAGAGATATACACTGGTGAGCATTCATAAGTTAAGAGATCCCATTCTAGAGAAATCTTGCAAAATGTGACTAATTAATATTCCTCGTATATAACTGCTCATGAGAAAAGAAATGTAAAAGCTTAAGAATGAACAAAACAAAATGTTAACTCCGCCATTCCACTTCAACTGAATACTGGTGATATCAGCTTGAGCTTAGCACAACTGCCCATCTGCTTTTTTGGCACTTTATGGAAAGATTGTGATATAAAATTTAGTTTTGTGCAAGTGCGGTTATTTAAACCTTTGTGTGTCTATTTGTTTTGCAGAGGATCAGATACCTCATGGCTTTCCAGTAATAGACATGGGACCCCAGCTGAAGGTGGTGGAGAAGACACGCACTGCTACCATGTTATGTGCAGCAAGTGGCAATCCAGACCCAGAAATTTCTTGGTTTAAGGATTTCTTGCCCGTGGACACAGCGAGCAGCCATGGGCGTATCAAGCAGCTCCGCTCAGGTAAAAAAAATAAATAAAATTTGAAACTGCTTTTACTTAAGTAACATTTTCTTATAGTCATTAAATTGACTCTTGATTTATTTGTTCATTTATTTTTAATGGTTAGCCCCAACTACCTAAAGTTTAATCTGTTTATGCAGTAAGTGGAAAAATGAAATCAAATGGATTAGTAATAAAGTGTTTTTTCTTATTATTTTCTATATTTAAATTTATGCACTAATTAACTGAAAAATATTGCCGTTTAAGAGGGTAGCGTTTGACCTTTGCATTTATCTTCTGCAAACACAATTTAATCTTGATGCTGTCTGTGCTAACAGAAAAAATACCACTCTCATTATTACAAAAGGCAGCAGCGAGCATGCCGAAGGAAAATAAGAAGCTTGTCTGCAACTCAGCCCCTCCTGGAGATTTTGAGGGTCTTTGGTTTATGTTTCACAAAGAATCATTTCTGCTCAGACCTTTAATGAATTATGAATATCTTCAGTATACATAAATATATCAAATAAAAACTGTATGAACTTGTTTGCTTTAATTACCTTCTAACTTCTTGTTCTATAGCTTGATGTGACTGAAAAACACTTTAAATAGGTGCTACCCACTGACAGCAGCCACATAGTTTAAATGGAGCTAAGACTGAGTCTTTTAAATGACATGGGAGCACAGTTTATGAAAATTCTACCATTCTGAAAAAAAAAAATCTATATCCATCTGAATTTTTATTTTCGGGAGATCGCTGTCACTTCTCTTTAACTCTCTAGCTGTTCCCACATTTAAATTCTAGCAATACAATGCACGCTTACAGTCTTTCACTCTATTAACCAATGCCAGCAAAATTCTAGGAATATGTCAATGAACGCCCCATCACATTTGCCAAGCTGTGTTGATATTGACTGGTTGATGTCAAAATAAAGTAGACCACTTTTCTTTATTCTCAGCAAAACTACATTATTTGAACATGGAATATGTTAGTATACTTTTTCTAGCAGCCATTTAAGACACAAATACCATAGTACAAAATACCACCAATATACATGATGAGGAAAGTCTGCTCATTGGAAATGACATTTCAGCTAACTTTACATACAGCTATACTATAGATTGGCACTGCAGTATCCAACTTTCTTTCTTTACCATATGGTTGTATCGCTGACATGGTTATCTGCTACAATGTTGGCACATTGCGAAAAGTAAGCGTTACCAATTTTGAAAGGTGAATGAGTTAATAAGTCATTCATATATTGTGTTTACATCCTGTAATAGTTATATTTTAAATTTAATATAGGTTTATACAGTCAGTATTGGCTCATATACAGAATGCAGTGAAATGCTTATTAGAATGTGCTAATTAACATGCAACACGTTATCACTCTTCGGTGCTGTGCCAGCCTTACCCCAAAATTTCTGTCTTCCTCGGTGCATTGCATTCAAATTGCCCGGCTGTCCAAAAATTTTAAACCAAAATGCCTGATGTGTTAGACTTTTCACAAGATCTTTAAATGCTAGTTGATATTATTTACCCAGGAAACAGCTCAGTATTATTTATTCTGGTATCTTTAGTATCCTGAGAAGTGCTTTAATAAATTTAAAAAGTGAATCCAATAAACTGATTTCAAGGACAGAGATAAATAAGCTATGCTGAAAATGGAATATGGAGTGCATGCTGATGATGTTAATAGCAATTCTCGATTGGCTCAGAAGTCTTCTGGTATACAGGACCATTTTGCTTGCTGCTTTAGTTGACTTTCATTTTAAAGATTCTGTTGTATCCTGAAAGCCTAGCTAGCTCTTATATTGGTTTTATTTTGATTATACTGTGCAAACTGAACTAATCTGTCACTGAAATCCTGAAGCAGAGATTTCTAGACAATGAAAAAGGTAATGTATTCCTGCATTGAAATAAAAATGGGGGAGTAATTCTGTAGTGTGAAATAACAAATTCCTCCTGGAGAGATATACAGTGTCATTCTGCCTGTTCTTCTAAAATAATGATGCATTAGCACCATTCTTTGTTACTGAAAGATGAAGCTCAAGACAAACATCCTTTGAAACTGTGGGTATGCTGTGCGTTTTAAAAGCTTGCTTAAAATCGCTGCAGCTAGACAAGATTCTTTAATGAAGCAGAGACTTTTGAAAAGGAGAAAGAGGCACAGCAGGCAATTAAAATGACAGAGAATGTATAGAAAAAGTCAAATCTCATATTATTAGTGCATTATGCCAAGCCAGCTATTAAAATAATCATAACTAATGGAATATAATGTGTGTTTGGGTCGTTCTGCTTCTCAAAAGATGGTTAAAATAAAACAATTGCCTAGTGTGTGGTCGGTGATATTACAATGCGAATTTCCAACAGTCTAAGCCTTGTTCACACTGCTTTTATTACAGATACTGGTTCTATTCTCTGAAAAATTTGTTTTATTCAAAGTTTTGGATAAACAGTAAACATTTTTAAATGCATGGTCCAAGTCCTTGTCAGCATTTTCATTTTACCTTCCACATAACATCCATTGGAGTACACAGTTAAACTCTCACCTGGGTTATAATCCTTCTTGCATAGGTGTCATGTGAAACCACATTTTATGAAAACTGTTTGAATCTTTTAGTAGATTATCACAATACTGTACACATACATCAGAAACTGGGTAAACATGGAGAGAACATATACCGTCAGTGCTTCATAAGTTACACTTCATCATGATTTTTACAAATGCATCTTATTTTTTATCTTTGTTCTGTGTGATACAAGTTATTCAATTATTTGAACTAAATTCCAGTTTCAAAAACATTTCACCGAAAATGAAAGTTAAATATTCCCACAGTGTAGCTTTCTATGTCATGTTCACTGATTTTAATTTCACTTCCGTGAATCAGCCTGCACCATTAAGTAGGTGGACGGCAACCTTTGGATGTTTCACACCTTTGAAAAATTAGTGTGTAAAAAGCATTTTAAGTTTGTGTGTCCTTGACGTGCTAAGTAAGTCATTTATTGCTTCCTCTTCTGCTTTCATTGATATTAATTTGATAACAAACAAAAGTTAAGAAGCACCCTGAAAACATTCTTCTCAGCATAGCAGATAACTTACAGCAATAGCAAAATATTTCTAATACTGTTTTTTTTTTTCTTTTTTATTAACCATTTTCATTTGAAGAAATGAAGATTCATAGATCCTCATCAGATTCTGTCGGTAACACAGGATGAAGCAGACATTTTGCTGACATTTCACAGTGTGTATTTTTTTACACACTATCGAATATGCCATTACAAACAATTAAGCAGAGTGCACCAAGTCTTAATATAAAACTCTTGGAAGATGGCCACCTCATTACCATTCATTTGCCTTTTTTCCTTCTTTAATCTGCTGGCCACTGTCCCTACTCTTCTCAAAATCCCAAACACAAATAACTAGGTTAGTGGGATTTCCTAGGTCGTAATATCTATGGAGTCAGGAAATCTTTTATTTTAGGCAACTGTGTTATACAACTACTGCATTAAAGCTCATTTTAGCCTTAAAATTGAGATATGTAGACATTTAAGAGCTTTCAGCAGATACAGTATGTCTAATAGAGATGAGAGCAGGTTACTAAGGGCTACTTTACAGGGTGCCTGTCCCTTACTACATAACAGAAACAGAGGTAATGCCCTTGCTGATCTTCTTGGAATGCATCCACTTCATAAAATTAAACGTTTCTTTAAAACATATGAGTTATAAAAAATGATTAAGGTCACTACTGTTTTTAGAGAATTCTTTCAACTGATCAGCCTTCTAAACCAGGGGTCCTCAATCCCAGTCCTGGAGAGCCGCAGTGGCTGCAGGTTTTTGTTCTGACCTGGTTGCTTAATTAGAAAGCAATTCTTGCCAATAAAGCACTAACAAGCTATGAAATTAAATTAACTCTGCTATGTCAGGTCATTCTCATATCCTAAATTTTCTTTCCCTTTCTATCATGCATGATTTGAAGGCTAAAATGGACGAGTAATTCTCAGTCCTTCACTTTTTTCTCTTCATTTTTTATTTAATTAAACCCAATAGTGCAGATAAATACACACAGGTGTAAATGTAAATAAGCTAAATGGAGAAATGCTGCTCTCTCTTGTCATTTGCATGTTATTGATAATAAGGAGCAATTAAAATAGCTGTTTAAGACAAAATTAAGCAATAAGGGCTCAAAATCACTAAAGTGAAGCAGAAGTGTTACTTTAGCAATAAGTGCTTTTTATTAAGCAACTGGGTTGGAGCAAAAACCTGTAGCCACTGCGGCTCTCCAGGACCGTGATTGAGGACCCCTGTTCTAAACCATAATATCAAGTATTTTAATTATGTCTACGATTAAACTTGTATTTCTCCATCCATTTTTGTTGTCCTGTTTTTTTATTATTGGATGGAAGGTGCCTGGACCTTGAGTACAACATAGGAATCAAACTAATCTGTCCTATAGGCAGACACTTTTCTAGGTTTAAGGCAGTTTGGAGTCAATACTTAATCTAATATGCTCAGAGAAATCCTAGAATGAACAGGAAGAGAATGTGCACAGTTTATACCAATAGTGACTGGGCCAGTAATTTACCCCAAACTGTGTTGCTTACCAGTGTTCCTAGGTGTGTTCACGTGTAAGGTTAAAATCATTTTTAAAAATCCCATTTTCTGTCCTCTATATGCCTGCTTTATTGTAAAGCAGGTCTGTTTACAACAAATTATCTAATCATCCATCTTCCAACATGCTAACTCCATGTCTATACTAATAGCACAGAGTTCAAGCCAGGCCCTAACCTTGGACTCTGTGCCAGAGCATTAGGGAGCACCTTTGAGTGCACACACCCCCACTCAACTATATCAAACCAATGTAGAGCCTTCAATTAGCCCCTCTTGGCAAAAAAGACTCTAGGAAAACTATTCTACTAAACTATTCTAGAATAATTCTATTCTACTAAACTGCCTGCGTGAGACCTTAATATTCTGATCATTGTATCAGGTTTTTTTGCTTCACTGAAAGCTGCTTTAATATGGTGTTAGCTTGCTTTACCTGAAATTGAATTCAAATCCTTAAACAAAATTCCTTTTATAATTGTTAATATGTTTAAACTAAACACCTTTTAAACAACCCTCACATATGAAGATGAAGGTCCATAATTATATTTGCCAAATATGTGCATAATCTGCCTGTTTACCAAAGGATATGCCTTCCATTTAAAAGATCAAATATTAAATAATTATATCCCCAACTGTATTCTGGGTGCTTCCATTTTACTCTGCAAATAGGAAGGCATTCGTTTGACATCAGAAGTGTGTTTTCAAAGACATCAATTCAGCGCATATCAAAACCTGGTGACAGTGATAGGGGAAAAATGTTGATAGAAATGTTGACACTGGCCTTTGTTCAGTGCAGGAGGACCAGTCCCTGGTTGTCTGCTGTGATTGAGTTTGGTGTCATCTGCCTGCAGAGACTACAGACAAGTTATTTATGTGTATAGCTTGCTGAAGCCAATAAAAACAGTAAAAGCTTTTAAAAAATCATCATGGAGTTCACAACAGAGCGAGATTGCTTACAGTTTCAAATGGTGCTATTTTATATGCTAAAGCAAGGTTGTCTGTATCGCCAGGTCTTCATCTCTAAATATGTGAAGATGGACACAAGGTGAAGCGTTTCAGCTGTTTACAGAAACTCACAAAGATGTAACTGCTTTCATGTTTGTCCACTGTGAACAAGCAAGCTGTATGTGCTTTTGGCCTAGGAGAAATTGTTCTAATCATGGTTTCTTCTCTCTCCCCCTCTCTCTTTCTTTCTCTCGCACTCATTTTAAACTATCTTTCATTGATTTTGCAATACACAGCTGCCTGTGATTGTATGTACATGTGAAGGAGAACAGGTGAATTGTCAAACAGTAAATGCTGTTTTTGAAACCCACTGTGGATTCAGGAACTTTCTATCCCCATGAGAATATGAAAGTCGGCAGCAGTGTGTATGCCGATAATGCTGGTGAAGTGAGCCAAGTTAAACAGCAGCTTGGCTGACTGACACAAACAGAGTATCTTTCCTGACAGTTTTTTTTTTTTTTTTTTTAAATGCTCAACGATTCGCGTACAAATGCAAAGAGGCCCTACACAGAGTTCAGTTGATTTATTATTCTTTTTCTTTGTACATATAATTTTAACCCCTTTTCATCTCCTTTGTTTTTTGCTTTTTTTCACGTGGTAAGTGCTTGGCATATTATTCAGATGTTGGCATCTGCATAGCAGCCAAGACATACCATAGCCTTACTGCATATAACTGGATATGCAGCCCCCTTACTAACAACTAACACTAGTGCCGACTTGGCACAAGCTCCAAATCAACATTAACTGAGGGACACTTTCTTTTCCTGTTTCTTTCTCTTTATGTGGTTTTAACTTGAAATGTGTATATATGCTGTATATACTGATTTAAAATACCCATAATTGCCACTGCCAATTTGTTAAAGCATCTGCAACTCCTAATATCTTGCAGTAACAATGCAGGGATCGATGGGTTAGAGACAACTAGAAAAATTGCCATTGTGGGATATATGCCTCCCTGAATACTAATAATTAGAAAACACAAGAGGCAGCCAAGTTTTGGAAAAATGCTTTTCAGCTGTAATATGATCAGGAGAGGCCAATTATCACACTAAATATTCTGTCCTCTTTTTCCATTTATTTTGGTGGAAATTTAGCTTGGATGCACTTCCAACCCAGGCACTTACGTGACTTTTCAGTGTCAAGACATACTACTAACCTCTTCAGAGTGTTGCTCTGTAACTAGTTGCTCTTCGCTTCAGCATCTGTCTTTTTTTTATGCTTATGTCCTGCCAGTCTAACTTGAAAACCTTTCAGCTGTACAAAACCAAAACCTCTTGCCAGTTTCCTTTTATTGTTTTTTTTCTTTCTTTCTCTCTCTCTCCTCTCTCTTTGTACTAACGCTTCTCTCTAATCTTATTTGCATTCAAATTACCTCACCAGGTGGTACACCAATCAGAGGTAAGAATGCTAAAAACGCCCTGAGCCGTCACTTCACTCCATCCCTTCCTATCCTTCCCACTGTTCCCATTTTCAGCTTTCTCTCGGTCCTAAAACGTCTTTTGCTTTAGCTCATATGCTTTTCACCTGTTAAAAGAAAAAGATGTTATGAAATGATCCATTTATATTTTTGAATGTAAAGGGGTTATTCAACAGCAAGTATATACAAATTGCAATTGGTGGGTGTTTACTTACTGAGCAAGCAGGACACTGAGAATAAGAAAGATAACAGGAAAAGTTATTTTTCTCTTCAAAATTAACTTTATGTTCCATTATTATCTTGATGTTTTGGCAGTGCTAAAATTGTTGTTATATTTGCACTTGTCAAATTCTCCAATGAAAACTCTTAAGTCAATAAATAGAGCTTCCAAGAAATGGAAGTTGTGTTTTACAAAATGACTCTGCCTTTAGGTTTGGTTTGCATTATTTTGCCTGTGTATTCTTCTCTTTTCATATTTGTAAATATGAGGTATTAGAGCCATAGGCTGTTGTCATCTTCTAATTTATGCTTTCATATCACGGAGATAGTGCTGCCTCTGTGATTCATGTGCACTAGCTTAACATAAACATATTGTACCCTGAACTATACCAGAACTAAATAGTTACTTACTGTAAATAGTTTTTTTTTAAATGTAAACTGTTGACTGACCCCTCTAATATTTTATTTTTCTTGGAAGTATTGTCATGCAAATTGTCATTTGTCAGTGCCACATGAATGATTCTTGAAAGTGCAATGTGTGGGTGTCATCTTTGGGTCTTACCTTAGACTGGGTGCTGGTGCAGTGAGATTGCCAAAATACAAATGGGAAAACAACAGACTGGTCTTCAGAGACCGTATAGAAATGAATAAAACTGGACTGGAAGACTGCAAAAATAAGCTATCAGATGCAAGTTGGCTACTTTGAAAAACACTGATTGGATACGGAACAAGAGATAAACTGTTTGTTGTTAGTCATTTAAATGAAAGCCAGACAGGTTATTCCAGTGTGTCAGTATGACGTCTTCTGTTAAAGATTTCACTGCACTCTTACCAAATAAGCTATACAACTTCTTGATCAGAATGATGACGTGCCACTATGCTCCTCAAATCTGAACTTGTCACGTATGGCATAGGATACAGCTGTAAAGTCCAACTCCACCCCCCCACGCCATGTCTAAACACTAATTTGGCAGTGCATAGAGCTCACCGCACCAGACCCACCTAGGATGTTCACATGCATCCTGTGCCATGTGTGTTTTTTCTTGTAATTTGCATTCTGTGATAAAATCATTTGTTTCATTATCCATGTTATGGTACCAATGTTCTTCTTTTTGTTTGCTATTACCTTTTCAGAAACACATTTTTGTCATTTGGAAAGTGCATGCAGTCTTTTTTTCCTTTAACAGTAGATTTGTTAGTTGAAAATCTACAATGTTCAAAATGTAAAATGAGTGAAATTAAGAGACCATAAAGTAGTTGCAATCCTTAAGAATGATAACAGAAAGCTTATTTTTAGGTTCTTAATGTTCAATTTATATACATCTGGCTTCACAGATCTCACCACTGTTGACAAGCTACTTTTTAATTGACAGTTTGCAATCACAGATTGTATATAATGTAGAATTTGTTTGTTTACAGCATCATTATCTGTCTGATCTGTGAAATTTGGTTATTCATTAAAGCCTTTTCTCTAGCTGCTTTTACAGATGTAGTTTAGAATTCCCATAGGACGTTGCCTGGATGAAAATTTAACGTAAGTTTTCAAATACACTTAATCCAATTCAGCAGCATCAGGTGTAAGACAGGAATCGGCCCTGGATGGGGTGAAGATGAAAGTTGCTTTTTATTATTTAAGAGTAGGGCTTTTCAAACAAGATGTGCTGAACAGGAGCAGTAGACTTGCCAAAAGAATGAGGTCATAGGGGTTTTCTAATGCCAGACATGCTTTCATGTAGGGTTGTGGTGGTAATCAGTAACATTACTTACCCAAAACATTACAATATTTCAGGTGATTTGATGGTAATGCTAATTTCAAATATTTATCATAGGTACTTTCAACCAGAAAGCACAGTAAGTATAACAGGTAGGAAAACATACAATAACTGTAAACAGTCAAATTCTAGAAGAGCAGTGGAGAACTGTTTACAGTGCATCAGAAATAAAAGAAATAATTTTAATTGTACAATTCCCAGTATGCCAGACTATTGTAGCCTAAAATCATCAGTCTTCTAGCTATAAAAACATAAGTACAGTATATCTCTCTTATTTATTCAAGCCGGGTCAACTGACATCTGTATTATTTTATATTACCTGTTTTGGCATTCATTCCTAGTCATCAGTGGTTCACCTCCACATGTAAGAGGATTAAAATGAGAGAAATGTTAACCAAAAGCCTTATTTGTTCAAGCACTTCAATTCAATTTCTTTTTATGTTTTTATCGCAAAATTTATTAGTGCATTAGGGCTTTTATAAAAAGAGGAATTTATAGTGAGAAGGTGAAAAATTGCATGTAAATGGAATCAAGCTTTAGCGGTAAAAGGAAATATTTGTAAGTAGCCTAGTAATGGTTTTGAGCTGCAACCCACTATCTACATATAGTAAACATATATATGCTTGCCTTATCTATGCTGCTGATTCATGCCAGCAGTTGTTCACCATGGTGGGTACATAGAAAACATTCATGTGTAAACTTGCGTTGTTGGTTAAATATGTAAAGGTGGAGATTTTTAACATTTCCATGTTAATCAGTTTCACACAGAAATTCTCAGTTTGGGTTAGATATGATGTAAAGTTTTGTTAAAACAATTGATTTGAAAACAATTTAGTACATTAGACACATTTCAATATTTCCTAACCCTATTTTACAATGATAATAAAACAAATTAATCCTGTTTTTCCAGAATGGAAATTCAACTGCAATGCACTTGTAGGCCTTAAATCCAGTTTATTTTCTTTTATTTAAGAATACATTTTTGATGCTTTACCATTCTTTAATGTCATTTGAGTAAATTACTCCACTATAGATAACTTCACCTCTTAAATAATCTCTCAAAAGCTCTAACAGACATGTAACAGACATATCAAACTAATGCATTTAGAGTCCAATAAAATCTCGTAAGTGGTAATTTCCTTTACAAATACAATTTCAAATGCACTAATGTGATACAGCACAGCACGTCCCTTATGTAATTCACAGAAATCTAAAATTTGCATTCCTCTCTTGTTTGGCTAACGTTGAAGGAACAGTGCTGTAAAAAAAGTATGTTCCCTGCAGATTGTTGCATTATCACACTATTTACTTGTCAATTGTAATATATAAATGGGAGTTAAAGAAATACATACCATTTTGATACTTCTTTCACTTTTTCCACTCCTTTACTGTACAACATAAGCAAAAATGTAATTTACAGCTTTGTAAAAGTTATTAACGCAGCTAGTGAACTTTAGTAAGTTAAAAAGATAATTCAGGTGAGCTGTTGGAATGTTTTGGTCAATAATCTGTTTTTTACGTTCACTTTCAGTGGAAATTCATATATCTATACTAATAAAAGGCAAAGCCCTCACTCACTCATCACTAATTCTCCAACTTCCCATGTAGGTAGAAGGCTGAAATTTTGCAGGCTCATTTCTTACAGCTTACTTATAAAAGTTAAGCAGGTTTCATTTCAAAATTCTACGAGTAATGGTCATGACTGTATCCTACTTACGTACATATATACGGCCATAGCCTGCAGCTCGGTCGGCGCGTGAGGCGGAGTTGCGTCACCCATCACCACGCCTCCCACGTAGTTGGCTGCCTGCCTATATTGCGTCCCCCTTACCCACGCCTCCCACATAATTGAGTGCCTACCCATATAAGGCCGTCCATCACCAGCAAATAGACGCGCCCGCTACGAGGCGTTTGTCATGCCTAAGACGAATACGATTTTTGCGAGATACAAGTTTAGTGAGAAGACGCAATGTATAAACGAGACTTTTGATCACTTTGTAACGGAGTTAAAATTGCTGGTGAAAGACTGTGCTTATGCAAACAAAGATGAGATGGTCAGGGATAGAATAGTGTTTGGCACAAACTCAGCAAAAGTGCGAGAGAAACTTTTAAGTGCCGGGTCTGAGATAACATTAAATAAAGCCGTGGACATCGCAAGATCGCATGAGATAGCACAACCACAGCTGAGAACCTTCGATGAATGTACTCAGAGCGGCTCACGTGAACTGACTGTGAACGCAGTACGCACACAAAAAGCAAGACTTCCAAAGAGCGCTGAGCAAAAAACGCATTACACAATTGAGAAGGCAGCAAAAGAATATGAAGCATGTGACGCATACAAGCATATTCATAAGTGCAGCTTCTGTGGAAACAAAGCACACGGTGGAAAAAGTCAATGTCCATCTAAAGGAAGACAGTGTAAGAGATGTGGAAAATTGAACCACTTCGCTAAAGTTTGCAGGACTGGGAAAGGTAAACCCGTGCATGCAGTGTGTGATATCTCAGATAAAGAGGAAGACGAGCTGTTTATTGATGCAGTAACAAAGGAACAACCAACAGCAACACTCATTACAGTCACAAAACAATTACATTGACAATCATGTTACGTTATTTTTTAAATGTTTCCTTTTGTTTTTCATAGCTTTTTTAACACACTACTTCTCCGCTGCGAAGTGTGGGTATTTTGCTAGTATATAATATATATATATATATATATATATATATATATATATATATATATATATATATATATATATATATATATATATATATATATATATATATATATATATATACACACACACATACATACAGTGGTACCTCATTTTACCTCTGCTTTGGAATAAGTCCAACTTGGTATACGTCTTGTTTGGACTCAAAAAATTTTGCTTGGTATACGACCTTTGTTTGGAATACGACTTGCATGCTAGAACACCGCATGCTACCCTTGTTTACCTCTCTCGAGACAAAGCCACGACTGCCCATGAGTGTCAGTGCGGCAGTTGCTAGCATTCAGTAAACAACCCACGCTATAACTCTGTGAATTTTCACGTGTGTGGTATAGCGGGTCCACAGCTCCTATCAAAGCCCAGTTTTAAAATAAATAATCACCGTGCTCACGGCTTGGTGAGGGGGCGTGGTGGTTTTGTGGCTGAAGCGATTCTCAGGGCGATTCATGATGTGGCCGTTTCTCACCTAAGTGCGCAGCTGAGAGATCATCCGCATTCATGATTGTTCCTGAGGCTGCATATCTTGATAAATAGAAGCGTGAGTTGGCTAGAAGGGGAGGAAAAATAAAGAACGGACAGGAGGTAGAGAGAGCAAGCGCGCATGCATGAAGTGGCTGAAGTAGGCAGAGTGAAGGTCAGCTACAAGTAGGGCGACTCCCCTGTTGGGAAGCAGAGGGGCCACCAGGTAAAAAGGCACCGGGCTTCTTGTTTTTTTTTTAAAGAATACTTCCTGCTGTATTTTAACCTCGTTGTTTTTAAGAAGACTTTTTTCTATTGTTTTCAACCTCCACGTTTCACTTCTGATTTTATGGATTATTTATTGGAACTTTGGAGACTGCACTTGAATTTGAACACCTTGTTTTGTTGATTGTTTTAATAAAAGCACTTTGCACTTTTTCGCCATCCTTTTGCTTTGTTGTTACTTTGAGCTTAGCAGTGAGGTACATTACCAATGGTGTAGGGTTCAAGGGCTCCGCGACAGCAGATAGGAGCATACAGCAAACCCGCATCATCACAATGTGATTTTGTGTTTTTTCACGTAAATGTATGAAGATGGCATGCGTATCCGGGACATGGCTATTGCATACCGTTTGCCGAGAACGACGGTATCTACGATTGTGAAAAACAAAGACGTTATTAAAAAGTAAAGTGAGGTTAAATTTTCATTTATTTCATCTAATTGCTTTTGTATTTATGTATTTTAGTATTAAGCAGTGTTTAAATTATTTTATACAACCCCATCAATGTATAATATGCCAATATTAATGCCAACGGATTAATCATTTTCCCATTATTTCTTAAGGGAAAAATTAGTTTGGTATACGTTCTGTTTGGTATAATTCCAAGGACCTGGAACGGATTAAGGACGTATACCGAGGTACCACTGTATATATAATATAGTATGTCATTTGCTACTGTGCTCAATACTTGTTTTTTCCATTATTATACTATCAATAACTTGTTGGATACATGAAAGTAATATATATATTATATTATACACATATTATATATATACACACACACACACACATACAGCATATATATATATATATATATATATATATATATATATATATATATATATATAGCATTCATGACTCCTTCATCAAGAAATTGTACATTTCTCCTGTCACGCAAGAACAAGAGCACTTGTGTCAAGTTTGACAAAGAATGTCTGGATGAACCCAAGAATTTGGAAATGATGTTGTATTAACTCATCTCTACACACGAAGATTCTCAAGCACAGTTAAGCTTGGTGATAGTTGCATAATGGTTTAAGAATGCTTTACTGCTTTAAGAGCTATATGATTTGCCATGATTGAAGGGATGTATAAATTCTTTTCATGCTTAAAGGATTCTTCTCCGTGTGAGCTGACATGAAGCTCGATCATGCAGCAAGACAATGTTCCAAAACAAGCAAACAAGTCTATATCATAATAGTTGAAAAAATACATTTAGAATTTTGGTATGTCCTAGATGAAACGTAGACCTAAATCCTATTTAAATGTTTTCCTAGGGCTTAAACTGAGCACATTATACTTCGATTACTTCAAGTATCATAGAGTTGAAGCATTTCTGTTAGTGGAGGTCTTATGACAAGACATAGTATTATTGAGAGATAGCTCTAAATATTTCAAGATACCTTTAAGTGTTTTCAGATATGCTTAAATTCTTTATAGATGTCTCAAAATCACTTGCACTGTACGATATCTCTAAATGATTTATAGATATTTTAAATACTGTACATTTCTATTAATTACTTCATTGTTAAATATCTTTAAATGACATCCTTTCCCATTTTAAATTACCTTTATATGATTTTCAGATATCTTTATATCACTTCCTGCACATTTAAAGATACCTTTTATTGATGAACAGATTTCTAAATGAATCTCTGGTATCTTTAAATCACTTCTCCTTTATTTAGAGATATCTTTAAGTGATTTAAAGATATCTTTTATTTCATTTTGAATACCTGTTAAAGTGATTCTCCGATACCTCAATTACATTTGAAGATATGACAAAATGATAGGCTTGCCTTTGGGAACAACAGAAATTCCTTAACAGAGCTCTGAGATGCAGATATGTAACTACAGGAAACATCTAGTTGCAGCTGCTAAGGTTTTCTCATTCTAAGTCTTACTTTTCACATAGGGCACTGAATACTGTGTGACATGTGGCAATTAAATAAATATTGAATTCTTTCATTTAAAAAAATAACTACCAAAAGCTGGTGGTATTGTTCACTCAGGATTTATTTTCTCTTATAGTAGTCTTTGGAGAAAGATACAGTATGACTACACTCATGGTAAAAATATATACAGTAAGGCAGAAAATTAGACAGAGTGTTAGCACTTTGTCATTACTCTATAAATGACAATATTACTTGAGTATAGGAGAACCTATTTGTTTGAGGTTCCCACTATGCCCTCTTTTAATGCATAGCTTTTTAAAATCTGCTTTTCTGTTAGACTCCTTCTGAAAGAGGCCTTCCTCTATAATGTACTACATAGTGTTACTGTCTTGAAGGTAACAAGAGAGTATTTTGTTTTCAGCAAATAGTTTGTGACATCACCTAACACTCAGTAATAATTCAGTCATATGTCTTATTCACTTATACCTTGTTACAACAGCACAGAATGTATGTGGCATCAGTCAGATAGCTCAAGCTAACAACAGTCTTCAAGGTGATAGTGTCCCACACAGGCATTTGCCTTTAAAGCATGTCCCTTGTCCTCACCAAGGACAGCTTCATCAAGGTGAATGTGTTCAACTGTACATAGACACCTGCCTTCAAGGCAGATCAATGTGAGAGAAACCTTCCTTCAAGGCAGATTCCTGAACCTTGCAATAGACATGTGCTTTCCAGGACAATGAATAATTCCTACCTTCAAGACAAATGCTGACATCTGCTGTTATGATATTCAGAATATATGCAATATGAAAATCAGAATCTGCACTTTTGTTATTAATTTAGTTAAATAAATCTTGATAAATTTGCCATTAATTCTTTCTGTAACAAAACCAACAGAACATCCATAGCTTTGGCCATGAATGTGTGATACAGATTCAGTTTTTATTGTGCTCTGTAAAAAGCTGATGCTTAAAACACATGTAAAGTAATTGAACATTTGTACATTTATGATAAGATGTTCAGTTTGTATGCATGGCCACTTCTCTACAGCAGTTGATAGAAGTATGTCTGAATGCAGTGAATTTCATGTCTCTGGTTTTTTCTCTGTGTATTGTGTTCAAACCCCAGAGGCTACCTTGAAGGGAGAGATGTCTAAACATGCAACCCCACCAACTGTAAACAAGAAAGAGAAAAAAAATATATATATGTAATGTATGGCATTGTTGTAAGACATTATAAGTTCTTGTATTGTTTTTTCCCCCCCTTGAGGGCATGTTTAGCTGCAAGTTTCCAATTTTTATGTGCTTCAGAGAGTACTTTAATGTGGATCGTTACTTAGAGTCCAACAGTCGCCCCATTTCACAAAAGTGAAATGGTTGCTTGCCATACAAACAGTGGTGTGAAAAACTATTTGCCGCCTTCCTGATTTCTTATTCTTTTGCATGTTTGTCACACAAAATGTTTCTGATCATCAAAAACATTTAACCATTAGTCAAATATAACACAGGTAAACACAAAATGCAGTTTTTAAATGATGGTTTTTATTATTTAGGGAGAAAAAAAAAATCCAAACCTACATGGCCCTGTGTGAAAAAGTAATTACTAATAACTGGTTGGGCCACCCTTAGCAGCAATAACTGCAATCAAGCGTTTGCGATAACTTGCAATGAGTCTTTTACAGCTCTGGAGGAATTTTGGCCCACTCATCTTTGCAGAATTGTTGTAATTCAGCTTTATTTGAGGGTTTTCTAGCATGAACCGCCTTTTTAAGGTCATGCCATAGCATCTCAATTGGATTCAGGTCAGGACTTTGACTAGGCCACTCCAAAGTCTTCATTTTGTTTTTCTTCAGCCATTCAGAGGTGGATTTGCTGGTGTGTTTTGGGTCATTGTCCTGTTGCAGCACCCAAGATCGCTTCAGCTTGAGTTGACGAACAGATGGCCGGACATTCTCCTTCAGGATTTTTTGGTAGACAGTAGAATTCATGGTTCCATCTATCACAGCAAGCCTTCCAGGTCCTGAAGCAGCAAAACAACCCCAGACCATCACACTACCACAACCATATTTTACTTTTTGGTATGATGTTCTTTTTCTGAAATGCTGTGTTCCTTTTACGCCAGATGTAACGGGACATTTGCCTTCCAAAAAGTTCAACTTTTGTCTCATCAGTCCACAAGGTATTTTCCCAAAAGTCTTGGCAATCATTGAGATGTTTCTTAGCAAAATTGAGACGAGCCCTAATGTTCTTTTGCTTAACAGTGGTTTGCGCCTTTGAAATCTGCCATGCAGGCCGTTTTGCCCAGTCTCTTTCTTATGGTGGAGTCGTGAACACTGACCTTAATTGAGGCAAGTGAGGCCTGCAGTTCTTTAGACGTTGTCCTGGGGTCTTTGTGACGTCTCGGATGAGTCGCCTCTGCGCTCTTGGGGTAATTTTGGTCGGCCGGCCACTCCTGGGAAAGTTCACCACTGTTCCGTGTTTTTGCCATTTGTGGATAATGGCTCTCACTGTGGTTCGCTGGAGTCCCAAAGCTTTAGAAATGGCTTTATAACGTTTACCAGACTGATAGATCTCAATTACTTCTGTTCTCATTTGTTCCTGAATTTCTTTGGATCTTGGCATCATGTCTAGCTTTTGAGGTGCTTTTGGTCTACTTCTCTGTGTCAGGCAGCTCCTATTTAAGTGATTTCTTGATTGAAACAGGTGTGGCAGTAATCAGGCCTGGGAGTGGCTACGGAAATTGAACTCAGGTGTGATACACCACAGTTAGGTTATTTTTTAACAAGGGGGCAATTACTTTTTCACACAGGGCCATGTAGGTTTGGATTTTTTTTTCTCCCTAAATAACAAAAACCATCATTTAAAAACTGCATTTTATGTTTACTTGTGTTATATTTGACTAATGGTTAAATGTGTTTGATGATCAGAAACATTTTGTGTGACAAACATGCAAAAGAATAAGAAATCAGGAAGGGGGCAAATAGTTTTTCACACCACTGAATATGTTACTGAGCACTATAGAAATGGAAATGTATAAATATCAAAAATTTTCAACATTCCCCCCATACTGGTGTGTCTTTGACATATTTTATGCTTTCACATCTGTTACAGAACAATTATTTATAACAGCTAATTTCATTAACATTATCAAAACTTCAGACATAAATGTTGTTCAGGTACATACACTAGATGTTCTTATGCTTCACTTACAAAATAGTGTTTCTTATGCAAATATGAAACATCTGACTGCTTCGTGTGTAGTGCATTAAGATATTCCACATTCAGATCTCCTTTACATGACCCTTGCCACTATAGATCTGTGGATTTCATTTGTCAAAGTAACAGTGATTACAATAATAATTTCTTAAAAGCATTACCTCACAACATGCCACCGACACCCTAACCAACACATCAACAGGTAGTACCATCTTGTCCTGTATTTGTGACATTCACAGCTTTATGTTAAGAATGGCAGACTTTAGGTCAGATTTCTTTCCAGCACACCAGACTACAGCAAATGAACTGTTCTTAGAGTTAGGCTGACATATTTCATGTTAACGTCTCTGGTCTGTACATTAACAATGTTAAATTGACAGTAGGAAGTTATTTTAGATCGACTTGTGTTTGTGTTTATAAAGATCTCTAAAATACATACACATGTTGCATGAATAAAGAAGTATCATGGAGGCATACTGTTAAAAAAAGAAAAAACAGCTTCTTGGTTGTCTAACTTTGTGTTTTTGTCCATGACACCTTTAAGCAGACTGCTTATGAAGATTATGGCACTGAGAAAGAGATCTGAACAACATGTTATTTAACTTTCATTGCACACAATTTGACTGTTATACTTCACCCTCTGTCTGCAAGTTGAAAGTGAAAAATATCATGAGAGGCTCTTTGTCTTCATTATTTTATGTCATTCACATTCAGTGCATTCTGTCCTTATATGTTTCCCCATGTTTTGCATTTATTTTTATGTTAACCCTTTTTAGTCAGCTGTAAAAATGGATGTTATGTTTGCTTTCTCTTACGTACAGGTGCCCTTCAGATAGAAAATAGTGAAGAATCTGACCAGGGCAAGTATGAGTGTGTGGCTACCAACAATGCAGGAACTCGTTATTCTGCCCCTGCCAACCTCTATGTGCGAGGTAAGACGTGGTCCTTCCAGCAAGCCTGCCCTGTCCGTTTTAATTCTTTTGCTAACCTTAATGTGTGCATGGCTTTAGAAATTATAGCAGGCTGTGCTTGGGTGATTGACTAATGGAATTAAATGCATTGATATTTTCAAATATCTTACAATCTTGTGTTTTTGCTTGTTTTTATTTTCCATATGTATTGCAAAATTTTGAGAAACAAATATTTTTTTGCTTGTTGTTGCTTTCCATATTTATTTCAAAATATTGAAAACCAAATATGTATCACTGGAAAATATATTGCACCCTAACTGATATATATACATTTTTTTTTTTTTGGACATGCCGTAGCAGCATCCCGTGTCCTCTCTGACCTTTCTTTTTTCCATTCTAGGGATTTGAAATTCACACCTAGGAGATATTCTAGAATTGATGGTTTACTCATTTATTCTGTTTGCTTTATTCCTGATTGTGTTTTCTCGCCTTCCATGCTTGTCATCCTAAAATATTGCAGAAATTAACATTTGAGTATTTTGATCTTTCGGTCTAATGTGTCTTTGTTCTTTATGTGTGACTTGTTTTAATCACATATGAAGGTTTTGACAGCGAAATGTTATTGTGAGAGATAATACAATGTCAAGCCTAATAAACTGGCACTTAATGCATTTCAAAGAGGATAGAAAAATGTCTGTTTTCTCTACAGTGTCTTTAGAAATTTTTGTTAAATGTAGATAATGATTTTTGGATGCTATGTCCTATAGTATATATAGCAAAGGAACTTTAGTGCTCATGTTGTGAACTGTTAATTAGTGGGGCTACAAATGGATGAGGTAAATTTAATTGTGACATTAACCAGTGAGTATAAGGAAGCCCAAATGAAATGATTGTGATCTGCCTTCCTTTTAACATGCAGCACTTCTGTGCAACATCGCAGCTGCTGCCACTGGCCTGCTATCCAGCTTATCTCAAAATGCCAGAGGCACAGTCTTAGAGGTCCCAATGGATTTAAATGTTGGGGCAATGCATCTTCTGTTAATTATCAAACAAAGTTAATTCCATTATACATGCAGCTGGAATACACAGCAATACTTTATTTAGTCAGATCTATTTGAAATTAGGGCTACTTTTTAGAAGCTTGAATCATTAGAGCTCTCTGGGTCATGATATTATTGATTGAAAAAGGAAAGAATTAAATCCAATTTTCGGTCATTTTGTATTGTGTACAGAAGGGCAAGTTTAGAAGTACAACATAATTTGAAGATATCCAAAAATATTCCACACAGTACCAAAAGGAACGCTATTTAATTTTTGCCACAGCTTGAAATATCCACTTATAGATATATTTCTTATTATTTTATTTTTGTTAGTGTTTACAGAAATGATTTTTGCTAATGAAAGCATTTCAGTTGGTTGAAAAGATGTGCATTTAAAAAAGAACACATAGCTGTGAATTGGAGTTATTTTTACTAAGTGGTGTCATTAGTTATATAGCTCAGAATAGCCCGTAAAAATGATGGTAATTGTGAAGAAAAAAGGTAAAACTATATAGTTATAGTTTATAGGATATAGAATATAGCTTAAATAATAATTTGTGTACAGACTTCTCCAGACCCGGCCTTTTTTTTTTTTTTAGGTATTCTTAATTTTCTTACGTTTTTAGGTGATTTTACATAAAATGTCATTGTCTTTCTGTCTGCATGAAATAACTTCTAACTCTTCCAGTGGACCTATTTTGTTGAAATATGGAGCACTTTATCTTCAAGAAAATGTGTAGGGAAAGTTTGATTTTCATTGAGACATTTTTGAAATTTGAAAGTATCCCATTTAAAAAGCACTGGAGAATAGTCTGTCTTAAAACAGAGAGAAATTCTGTGTCACCTCAATTACTGATAATTTAACATATTTTGTTTATTTACCTCTTGTTAATTAATGCTATTAAAAATTAAAATTACATGCATTTTATGTACTCTACTAAAACATTTAATTACATTGTGTTTCACAGTTTTTTTTAACCTATGACTTATACAAACAAAAGAGAGAATCAAGTGGAGACCATTCAAGACAACAAGCTAGTTTGGTTAGCTAAAAGCCAACAGACAGATTACTTTCTAAAGGTTTTCAAGGTTTCAGCTTCAACTGCAAGACTCAGCAGTTTGTTTTGCATTCCCACAACTCTTTGCATGAGGAAGTACTTCCTGGTTACCGTCCTAGATATACCTCCCTTTAATTTTCACTGGTGTCCTTGAATATGTGATTCAATTTCACTCTATCAAAGCCTCTAAAATTGTAGAGACCTGAACTTGGACCCCACCTAACCTTCTTTGCTCAAGGCTGAAAAGGTTTAACTCATAGAGACCCCATTTGATTAGGAGTGCTATCTTCAATTCCAAGTGTGACCCCATGTGAAAGGGGTTCCTGTTTCTGGACTGCTTTCATTTTCAGGAGGTATATATTTACCAACAGGTTGTGAGCCTATGACTGGATAACTTGACATGTGGATTATGCAAAACGAGTAACGTGAGATTTGTTCATGGACGTATGTTTGTTGTTGTCCAGTGCTGGTCACTATAGGCTCTCATTCAAACAGAAATGTTTTTATCTCCATTTTCAATGAAAATATTATCTTCATTTTTTTTCTCTGCCATCACTATTAAACTACATGGGTTAAGTAACATAATAAATATGTAATTTTTAAGTGGAGTATTTCTTTAATTATTTGTATATACCAAAAATAACAACATAAAGTCATCATGGTTGACATCCAAACAAAACGTCTCTTACGTCACAAATCGTTCACGTATTAATGCTGGCCTTTATAAAATGATGACTTTTTACTTGCATAAATTATAATCCTATCCACTCAGAATCCTGGTGTTAATTAAATTCAAGGTAGAAAGATCTTTAAAAGAGCTAGGGTCGTAATCATTGTGAAACATTGTTACTGAAAAGTTCCTAGATATTGGCTTTTAAGACATTTAAAAATCCTCATTCTTCCTTAAATAGCTCAGTTATTCCAGTAAAGTGTATAAACCGGATTTCAATGTAATAGGACCTAATGATGGATTTTAAAAGCCAGAGTTTCTAAATCTTATTCCAGAGTGACTGCTAAAATAGAGATGCCATGTTAATGGAAATAATGAATACATCAGGCAGTCAATTAATGTTATATACTGTGATGCAAGGATGTAGCCATTTCTAGGAAAAGATGTAATTTCTGACTGATGGCAACTGCATTCAAACCTTTGATGGCCTGATTTGTGAGGTTTTGTATTTAAATATCAAACCTTTCTTCTTTTAGCTTGTTTATCCAGTTCATGTTCACATTATTAAACATTGAAAATTTAACTGAGAAGACATTAAAAGGCGCATTTCTTTGTTCAAGCATTGTCTCTCGGTGCTTCCCTCGGTATCTGCTTACTGTCTGGTAATATAATTACTTCAGTTTTGTTAAAGAAGCATGCCTTTA
Organism: Polypterus senegalus; assembly: GCF_016835505.1. Classification (NCBI taxonomy): domain Eukaryota; kingdom Metazoa; phylum Chordata; class Cladistia; order Polypteriformes; family Polypteridae; genus Polypterus; species Polypterus senegalus. The sequence continues at coordinate 70,346,864 of NC_053167.1, forward strand.
TTCAGCATCCTGTTTTCTGTTGGTCTCAGTGCTTTGGACAGCAGGGAATGAATGGTATGTGCAGTGATGTGCATTAAGAGGAGAATCAAACTCAACGGGGATCGGGGAGCATTTGGCAGATGAGTGAATTCAGGTTACACCACATCTTCAGTCTTAACTAATAAGTGAAGAATAACTAAAGTAAACAGATCAGATTCTTTAGGTCTGCAAGAAATCTAATTATGATTTCATTAGGAAGTACAACAAACCACCAGCCTTCCTCTTTCATTGACATTAAAATACCATGGTGTGTGTTATCAGTGAATTATTTAAGCCTTATTTAGTCTGTTGATAAATGCATGTGCAGATCTGCAAATGTTGATTGAGCAGTATTTCAGTGTTTCAAATGTACAACAAATATTGTTTTAGGTTAGAAATGCTGTTACAATTCAAGAATATTGTGATGTGCCTCATAATGAAAATCATAAATGTCTAGGGAGCTACAAAGTAAACATTGAATATTTTTCTGATATTTACAATATTTCTACCCATTACCAGATTTATATAAAGAATCCACCTAAAACACATTGCAGTTAAAGAAAATACTGTCAGCATCAGTTTGTATTGTGGTGTATATGGTTAATAATGACTCTAGATATTTTATTATTACAACTGCCCTGCCTTTTAAGGTCAGTTATGACTGTAAACCCCCTTAAATCAGGGTGGCTGTAGTAGCTACTTAACTCACTGATCTAATGATCAACAGGAAGATATTGGTCACTTGGTGTATTTAAAGTTAAATTGGATTGGGATTATTTTGGAGGCGACATGGTGGCACAGAGTTAAAGCTGCTGTGTCACAGTAAGGAAACAAGGGCTTGCGTCCCATGTCCTCTCCATGTTTGCGTGGGTTTCCTCCCGTAGTTCAAAGACATGCAGATTAGGTGGACTTTTGAGTCTAAATTGGCTCTAGTAAGGGTGGTGTGTGTGCGCGCATGCGCACCCCTGTAATGGACTGGTGTTTTGTACAGGTGGATTGTTGCTATGATAGGCTCCAGCCCCTCACGCCATGCTTAGGATTGCGCAGCAGGCTTAGGAAATGGTACAGAGTGTCATGGTATTATTATGCAGTTGGCTATATTTCTTAGTTTTAATACAAAGACTATTCTCATTTTGTCAAGTGGAACTGCTAAAAGGTTTGAGGCTTTTGTAAACATAAATTATGCATCATCTGTAAAAAGATCAATTGTACCCCTTTTAAATAGTATTTTCATTAAATAATGCTCTTTTTCTTGTCTGTTTACAACTATCCCCTCCCATTCATTGCCATAGAAAAAGCAAATGACACATCAGCAGAACGGTACAAAGAATCCACCATGTTTGTGTCAGCAACACTTAAACACCATTAATGTCCATCTCATGGGCCCAGATTTCCGGCACTTGCTATATTTTACTCTTCTACTTACCAAGTATACAATAGCCATTAACCGTTGTGCTTTCTGAGTGACAGTTATAAACAGCAGTCTCACAGGTGCTGACTTTTCATGCATCTCATTTTATAGTTAAGTCATTATCATATTGACAATTAAAATGCTTTTGCAAACTGTATTCCTTAAAGAAAAAAGGGAATTAATTGTGTAGTGTTTTTGTGTCCCACTAAACTGTCTTCTTAGGTTATTTTATGTATCAAATTTAATCTTGTGCACCTGTCCGTGTGTTTAAATACATTTTCAACATTGCATTTTAGTTCTTCAGTTTTATATACTAGAGTGTATTATATAAGTACAAGTCCAAAATCCCTTATCTGAACATCTCCAAACCCCATTTTCTTTTTCAAATTTTTTTTATTAGCACCAAAAACGACCCAACAGCCCTGGAGTGAGTGAATGCTTTTCAGCCTTTGAGCATGATTTACAATGAAAGTAAAAAACTTTTTAGGGTTTGATGTCACTTCCAAAAAAAGTTTTAGAAGTACTTCAGTTGGGTGCTTCTAAAAGGTAACCTCAAATTAACAATCTCCTGAGATTTGTCACCATTTTTGCACTTTCTTTCTTAAGTATAATTACAGTTTGTTCTCTTTTATAAGTTAAAATGTACACGATTTAAAACAATACCAAAATATATCAAAAATGCATTTTTAGATTATAATCTTTTCACATTTTGACAACTCCTAGAACATTCCGTCCAGTATTCATTGGAGTTTTCTTACCTGTACCTCTGCAAGAGACCCATTGAATTCCCATGGGAATATACTGTACCTAAGACTGCACCTGTGTTAAATTCAGTGGTGGTTCTTTTCTGGAATCTGAAAAATGACATATTCAGAACCATTTCTGGCACAAAGGATATCAGATAAGGGGTTAGCAATCTGTTGCTACATATAAAATGCAATGGAAGAAGACATCCCTATCAACATACCATAAGTGGGGTTTTTGAAGTCGTCTTTATTCCAAGCACATAATCTAATAACTCAGCAACTTATACTTAGAAGTATGTGATGCTGGGTTTCATTCAGTCTTTTGAATGAGATTGGTTAGGAGAATTTAACAGCCTAGAAGAGAATACTTTTAGTTCTTTTGAATTTGAGAGTAGTCGGAGAAGCATAGGTTGACAGCAAAGTCTAAGTTTAACAAAACTAATTCAATTGCGAAACAAAACCAATGATGATAATTAGCACTTGTTGACGCATACATTTCTTTTTATAATTTTCTTGCAAGGTTGATCTCCTTTTCTTACAAATTTGGGACTCTCACAACCGCCATGATGCCGCACATCATTCAGATCACGTGCGTGTGTGTTAAAATTTCAGCCATGATTGTGTAAAGAACAGAGGAAAGCATTATCTTCAACATCAATGACTTACTATTGATGAACAATTCAAGGCAATTAAATAATTTACTGAAATCTCCTTTTAAAAATCCAGTTTGTCTTCTGGGCCCTGAGCATTGACTGTCTACATGCAGTGCCTTACTTCCTGCTCATCCTGTAAGCCACTTTCTGCACAAATCTGGTTATATCGCAGTGCTCCCGGAAATGCTATTAGAGGTCTTTCTTCCCTCCTTATATTAATATTACAAAATAACAGCACCTATCTATCAGAATACTAGCAATGAGACATCTGTTTCTGAGGAAGCTTTGAAGTTTATTTTTCTGTAGTTCCCTTGTATGAATGATATATTGAAAATAGTTGCCTGAAATTGTTTGTCATGCATAAAACATCCCAAAGGTTTCCTGATGGAAAACCTAATATAAAGCTTTCAGCCTTACATGTCGATACATTCTTCTGAGAGTTACATTCTTATATTACATTGACATTAATTTCTCTGGAAGCCCTTGGTTGCTACAAGAGGTGCTCTATATAAAATAAAGATTGATTAAACTCGGCAAAACTGGTTTTTGCTTCTTAGATGTATATTATGTGCAGACATTCTGAAAAGATGGATGACCACTAATAGGCATCTGAAAATGTTAAGTGCAAGACTTGGCTTAATCATTCAGATATCTTCTTAGAGAATGATGATTTGAGCCTTCTGTGTATTGAACTGAAACGATAAGTTGAGCATACTTAATAGATGCTGCCCTTTTTATGTCTATAACACATGTAGTGATAAGCTATAAGCAAATAAAAAGGCTGCAACGTGCCTACCAAAAGTAGACCAAAAAGGGACTAAATTTTCTAATTATGGGCTTGAAAATAGAGCACACCCGTTATCTAAGTGTTGGTTGTCAGCAGATGTGTTTTGGCTTTGGGCTGTGCTTTAGGACGCGGCTAAATTTGGTTACACTGTAACGCTAATCTCTGTACTAAACTCCCAGCCTCCCATGTGTCTTTGGCTGAGTAAAGGTGACAGTTCCACCAGTATGTAACATGGGCAATGATTATAAATGTGTTCTTGTTCTCTCTTTTCTTCTCCACATTTTCAATAGCCAGCTGCTTGTTTCTGGTGTTACATTATTAATTTTTAAGGAGGTACAAGAGGTTAGAAATGAATTTTCTTTTCCTTATTGTGGTATGCTGAAATAACAGTCTTCTATATGATGCTTTTTACAGATCAGGCACAAGACTTTGCAGGTTCAGAATAATAGAAATGATCCTGCTGGCCAGCTGGTCCCAGTTTACTAACAGAATCAGCCTCCTCACTCTCTGTTCTCACAGTGAATGACATATTGTGGAGCTGCTCTTTTCAAAGATGTCTGCCTCATTTCTCACTCTGAGCTTCCTTTTTTTGCCTTCCCAGCTTGAAATTTACACAATTTTTTTTCCAGATCTTGCCTGTGTTATAACTTCTAGGGGAATAAAGCACAGACAAGATTCCTATTTGCTTGTTTGTTTTGTAACACATTTGTCTTTCATTAAGACGTGTATCTTTTTATATTACTTTAAAGGCATGGAGGTGCTGTGCCTGAATACCTATTAGCCTGAGTCTTCCATTCATCTTGTTCTCTTCAAACCTGCTTTTTATTATGTTGCCTAGCTTCAGTCTGCAGCAGCACCTCTCCTTGTATATCCGGGCTGTGAAGGACCTGAAGGATCATTTTTCTTGTAATCTTCAACTGTATGCCATTTTGCCTCATCTTTACTGGTCTCTTTTTTCCTGGAGTGGTTGAGGAGATTTTTCCTTCTTTTGTTTATGTTATTGTGTTACAACAGTCCCTGATCAGGATAAATGCAGAATCATATGCCGTATATGTAAACGTATAAGGGGGCCCATATTTGTTTTTGTGTTTAGTGTGTGAAAATGAAGATCTGCATTGTCTGCCTGCGAGAGTGTGAGTGAATGTTGTGTGTGTCCTACGAGAATATAACCTGTTTGTATTTTGAACTCCAGCACATTATTTTTGCTTGTGTTGATTTACTGTATATACTGTATATATCCAAACATACACACAGTTAGATGCAGATAGTATTAGTATCTCTTTAGATATTATAAAAACTAACCACTCAGTAAGAGATTTGATGTCTTTTAAATTTCATAAGAAGATAATGCACATGCTCATTGATTTTAGGAAGGTGTTAAGCTTCCAGTTTGGTTGAATTCCATTGCAATTAAATACAGAGGATTTCATTATTTCTAAAAGGTATAATAATAGTGAAGATGGAAGATATTTTTTAAGCTGTTTAGAATCTCAGAAAAAAAGTTGGTAGGTTATTTTTCAAAATGAAAAATTTTTAGAGGTCCATGGTAGTAATCTTTTACAAACATCTGTGGAGAAAACACAGTTATATAGGGTATATAGAATTGTTGTAAGGGTGTTCTCAGCTTCCCCAATATACCTTGTTTTAACCTCCATTATCCCTTAATCTCCTAAAATGTAAGGGCATATTTTACAGTTACGATTTTAAACAGATCAATGGATGTAAGAAATAACTATTGCTGGAGTTTACAGGGATTTATTTATTCATTCACAAATCTGATTATTTCCTGAGACAGTGGCATAAACATCTAAGACTGGAGATACAGAAAAGTCCAAATACATCAACATTATGGTTGTTTTGTTTTTGTGTAAATGATGATAGATAGATACATACATACATACATACAGTTCATCTGGAAAGTATTCACAGCGCATCACTTTTTCCACATTTTGTTATGTTACAGCCTTATTCCAAAATGGATTAAATGAATTTTTTCCTCAGAATTCTACACACAACACCGCATAATGACAACGCGAAAAAAGTTTACTTGAGATTTTTTGCAAATTTATTAAAAATAAAAAAACTAAGAAATGACATGTACATAAGTATTCACAGCCTTTGCTCAATACTTTGTCGATGGACCTTTGGCAGCAATTACAGCCTCAAGTCTTTTTGAATATGATGCCACAAGCTTGGCACACCTATCCTTTGCCAATTTCTCCCATTCCTCTTTGCAACACCTCTCAAGCTCCACCAGGTTGGATGGGAAGTGTCGGTGCACAGCCATTTTAAGATCATTCCAGAGATGTTCAATCGGATTCAAGTCTGGGCTCTGGCTGGGCCACTCAAGGACATTCACAGAGTTGTCCTGAAGCCACTCCTTTGATATCTTGACTGTGTGCTTAGGGTCGTTGTCCTGCTGAAAGATGAACCGCCGCCCCAGTCTGAGGTCAAGAGCGCTCTGGAGCAGGTTTTCATCCAGGATGTCTCCGTACATTGCTGCAGTCATCTTTCCCTTTATCCTGACTAGTTTCCCAGTTCCTGTCGCTGAAAAACATTCCACCAGCATGATGCTGCCACCACCATGTTTCACTGTAGGGATGGTATTGGCCTGGTGATGAGCGCTGCCTGGTTTCCTCCAAACGTGACGCCTGGCATTTACACCAAAGAGTTCAATCTTTGTCTCATCAGACCAGAGAATTTTGTTTCTCATGGTCTGAGAGTCCTTCAGGTGCCATTTGGCAAACTCCAGGCAGGCTGCCATGTGCCTTTTACTAAGGAGTGGCTTCCGTCTGGCCACTGTGCCATACAGGCCTGATTGGTGGACTGCTGCAGAGATGGTTGTCCTTCTGGAAGGTTCTCCTCTCTCCACAGAGGACCTCTGGAGCTCTGACAGAGTGACCATCGGTTTCTTGGTCACCTCCCTGACTAAGGCCCTTCTCCCCCGATCGCTCAGTTCAGATGGCTGGCCAGCTCTAGGAAGAGTCCTGGTGGTTTCGAACTTCTTCCACTTATGGATGATGGAGGCCACTGTGCTCATTGGGACCTTCAAAGCAGCAGAAATTTTTCTGTAACCTTCACCAGATATGTGCCTCGAGGCAATCCTGTCTCTGAGGTCTACAGACAATTCCTTTGACTTCATGCTTGGTTTGCACTCTGACATGAACTGTCAACTGTGGGACCTTATATAGACAGGTGTGTGCCTTTCCAAATCATGTCCAATCAACTGAATTTACCACAGGTGGACTCCAATTAAGCTGCAGAAACATCTCAGGGATGATCACGGGAAACAGGGTACACCTCAGCTCAATTTGGAGCTTCATGGCAAAGGCTGTGAATACTTATGTACATGTGCTTTCTCAATTTTTTTATTTTTAATAAATTTGCAAAAATCTCAAGTAAACTTTTTTCACGTTGTCATTATGGGGTGTTGTGTGTAGAATTCTGAGGAATAAAATGAATTTAATCAATTTTGGAATAAGGCTGTAACATAACAAAATGTGGAAAAAGTGATGCGTTGTGAATACTTTCCGGATGCACTGTACATACTTTATTAATCCCAAGGGGAAATTCACATAATCCAGCAACGGTATACTGATACAAAAAACAATATTAAATTAACCATATCAAAAGACTGGCTCATTTGAGACCTATATTTACAGATCCCTAACTGGACAATAGTGAAGACAAAAGTGTAGCATAAAGGATTTGATCTCAAAACTTAAATAAAAGTCAGGTTCCACCAGACAAGTGCCACACATCCAGAGTTTCATTGCTATATGCCTGCTGGCTGAGCACATTGCTACATGTGCTAGTGGAAATCATGTATGTTGCAGATGGACAGCACAGGCATCTAGCATTAACTAATTACGAATTTCCCCAACAAATATGAATATAAAACATCTCCCCTCTTTGATTATCTAGACATTTTTCACCCATGTCTCACACAGATAACAGATTGTTTTGTGGAGACTGAGGTTAAAGGTTATGATTCATTTGCAGTAATGCCAATGTGTCTTTCACATAGCTGTCATGATGTTTGACACACTTGATTCATCATATTTTCGGCTTTGTTAGCACAAAAGCAGACCTGGTAAATTTCCAGAAATGTCACAGATTATGAACTATGAATTTGCTGGGTCATATTTCTTAGAATACCTGACTCTGGATTTTGTTCATACATGCCATGATCCTAATAGTTTACTAGAAAATTCCTGCAGTAGCATGCAGGTGTGAAAGGGACTTTTATACACTTTAAAGGTTTCTGTAGAGAGGTGATGGTGTGAGTCAAAAATATTTTTTCTTAATTTCATCGAGTTCCTCTTCAGATTGTATTATTAAACATATATGCATTTTTACAAATTAACTGTAAGAGGCTTGAAATAAACTATCAGTATCAAATTGTTCCAAAGAAGTAATGTTGGATTCCAGGGATATTAGTTCCTGACACTATGAGAAGTTACTTTTCATTCTGTACACCATCCCTACTGTATATGGTAATGCCAGACAGACAGTATGAGAACAAGACTTCACCATCAACTTAGCCATCTTTACGTATTTTAGCAATATTTAAATGTATCTAAACTATATTACAACTTTGTTTTTATTTTTATTCATGTCTTGTTTTTAGTATACATACAATACAGCACATGTAATGGTTACCCACACAATAGCAGTCCAGAGTACTCTCTCTACACAGTAGCATGGCAGTTTGCTTCATGCAGGTTAAAATGCATTACAAAAGCTTTTTGTGCTGTGTAGATGTGTTAATTACTCCAAACCTTTCATTATTACCTAATTAGCTATTCATTTACATAGTCCAAAAAAATGAACTGTCGATCTTGAATGACAGGATTAAGGATGAAAAAAAATAAAAGACAAAAAAGATTTTACAATGCACACAATAGCTTATCCCCCATTGAGACAGAGAACCACATTTAGGCTAGTTAAGAGGTCCATGCAGTTTGTCTGTATACAGTATATAAAGTATAGTCGAGAGAACTGTTAAGTATATGTGCATTTCTTTTGATGCTCTTTTTACTTTACTGTGAAAACAGTGCAATTTTTTAATGCTCTTCATCATGTTTACAGATTGTATGTGAGTCTGTCTTTGTAAATGCTGTAGAAGACTTCATCGCCCAGGCCTGCATCACGTGTTTTGTTTTTGTTTTTATTTTTGTTTCACTTGCCGTTTGTGCATAAAAGCCAGAGGTTGGCCTGTTTTACTCTCTCTGTGTTTCTCCTTGTCTTTTTTCTTTATTGTTTTATTTCCCTCCTCATCATCATCGCACTCTACCATCCAAAACCAAACTTTCATCTATCAGATCAGCGAGAAGGTTGGTCCTTTTCATTTCTTAACCTCCTACACCAGGCCCGTCTGGTCTGCAGTGGGGAGAGGAGAGCTAGCCCCAGGCAGTGCTCTCTCAGGGCGGGATATTTGCCCTTACCTCCCAGAACGCAATTATCCCTGTTATGCTTCATACCCTGACCTGACCCTGTCGCTTGCGCCTGCTCTCAAGCCCAACCTGAGCCCTATTGCCCAACCTGAGCCCTCATGTCCAGGAATGCTTGCATGATTATATGTTGTCTAGGAAAATAATATTTGTTTTCTAGGAAATTACACATATATATGTGGGTATCTGTTTGCATGTGTATTTTGCATCCTACTTTTAATACACATGATTTCTTAGAATGTCATTAAAAAAATTAAATGACCAATTTATAATATACTTTTCAAGGTAAAATTTATTATTGTGTCCATGACATTGTAGTCTTTAATTTAATAATGATCTGAGCATTTTGCTTATTTTAACACACACACCTATAATATGTGTATTCACTAAGTGACAGCAGCCAAACAGCTAAAATGCAGGGTTTTTGATCTTTGTTGACTTAAGTACAAGAAAATGATGTTCCAAAATAATTTCCATCTCGCATGACAATGTAATTGTATAAATCAGAATCAAGTATTCATTTATTAAAAAAATAATGTATCTTCTTAAATAATACAAATCAGTTGTTTTAATTGATCTTTAGTTTGTCGTTTGGTTTACAGTTCTTACTGCTCTTTCTGTAATCTTACTAAACAATGCCACACTCAAGTAAAATTATTTCCTAATGAAATTTTGTATTACATATTCCAAAAAAAAAAAAAAGATTAAAATATAATGAATCTCAAGTAGTAAACTTAGCATCCGTGGTTATCTTAGCTTAGCATTTATTAAATATGCTTTCTTAGACATAGTATTATTAAAGTTTGTAAATACATAAAAGAAATTTGATGCACATATACCTGATGTATACATATATTCATTATTTATGTTTTCCATTAACTTTTAAAATATTAAGAGCTGTTTTAGAACACTTCATAGTATTTTCCAGAACGATCACTTTTCTCCCGTTCATTTAATTACTGCTTAAATAAATCTTGCACCGGGTGATAAGGATATGTTTTAGTTTGACGACACTAGTCTTTTTTCCTTTTTTAATCCTCTATGTTGTTATTTTCATCAGAGAAATTACAGGGGCTGAATGTAAATTGCAAGGCTCGGTTAGACCCCTGTTCACCTGCATTACCATTAACAGCATCATCCAATGAATGCCAATATGTCTTCGGCATAGCACTTTGAAAATGATTTATCCCCTGTTTCTTTCTTTCTTTTAACCTTTATCAGCTCATCAGAAAGAATAATTGGGTACTTTAAAAGAAAAAAAAGTTATAATTGAAATATCATCCAGCAGTATTAAATTACTGTATTGGCAGATTTGGCTGTAAAATGCCAGTAATGATATTCTGAATACTTTTAGTAGTATAGACTGAGCGTCCTCTTTTTCAGCAATTCCTTTATCAAGAAACTCTTGATAGATTGTCAGAAACGTCTATTATATAGCTTCAGCCTTTTGTAATGCTTACATTTTTATAAACGTAACATGGTGTAAACATAAAGCATACTGTACATGTAATTGTGACTTTGAATTTGTCAGTGTGTTAGCCATGTATGCCTTCCTGGTGTTGGCAGCAAAAATGAGAAATTCCTAATCAAACCTCATCCTGTATTACATTTTAGCAAGCTCTGATCTGCACACTTGCAATTGAGAATTTTTTTTTATTAATTATTGATCACTTGTAGAATATGAGAACTGTGCATTTTTCCTGAAAAAAATTTCTGACCTGTTTTAGAAAATTGACCTTGCTAGGAAAGAGAAATCAACAGTGTCCCTGGGGTTTGCGTGTGTATGTGTGTGGGTTTCCCTCTTCACTCTCTGAAACCAGAGAATTTACAGGGAAGTCACTCAGCAAAGGAGATACTAGAATCCACAGCCATTAAGAAAAACCTCAGTTACCATGTGAACTGATCCCAATTTCTCGCTCAAGAACCACAGTAAATCTACTTTAATGCAGCGATAAGTGAGTAATAGCTGTGGAGATATCCACACGAGTACAGTAGCTGTGCATTTAATGATACCGTGGTATTCTCTTTGGCAGGCCCTTTAACATTTTTGGGTAGTTTTTTTGTTTTGCATGGATAATCTTGCATGCCGCAGTATTTGCCTGTTTCTTTTCTTGGTAAAGTAGCATGATAGCAATAAAAATAATGTGGTAAAATCTTGTTTTTCAAATTTACTTTACAGAAAACGCACAATTATACATTGATCACCTTACTTTAAATTAATTTATCTTTATGTTTACTTCCCATTTATCCATTCACAATGCTGTAGACATTTATAAATGTATATTGTATATATAAAGCAAAATATCAGTAATGTACAACATGTAATAAAGTGTAAAGACAACATGTTAAATTAACTATATGCATTCTTTATATATAGACAAATTTCTAGCGATTGATTTTTCACTGGTGGTGCCCATATATTAAAAAAATTCCAAAGTCTTGCTACAAGGTTAAGGAGGCTTTCTTGATCAAAGAGCCATTCCAGAAAACTGAGAAAAGAAAAAAATAACGAAGATACACTAACAGTTAACATAGTGATTGCAAAAAATAATTAATCTTGTTGAGGAAAATGTAAGATTTTAGAGATTTTAAACAAATAACATTTCTCTGTGCCCTTCCCATTGCAGTATATCATTTTAATGCTGATGAAATGTTTTCACATTTTTGTTGCCAGTATCACATTAGTATTGGATTTAACAGTCCACACGAGCCATATTGTATTTGACAATTAGAGGTACATCAGATGTATGTCAATACGGTAGCTCGCCTCTTGTTGCATGCATCAGTCTGTGTGAACGCATGCATGCCCGATGTCTCCTTTTGTCTGTTGTGCTCTGTTTTGTCCCACCCTGTCCTTTTGGGATCCCTGCCTGCCTCCCGCATGACCACGCAAAGCACAAATTTGCTAACAAACATTCAGAAATACGTGCTGCTTCTTTGTTTTCAATGTATTTACTGTAGGATTTCCCTTGGGGTGGGCGTTGTCAGAAATGGATAGGTGGGAGGTTTGCAATAAGAGTGAAAGCCTTGAATGTTTTACAGGTTAGACTGGTTTGTATATGGTTAATCCTGAAACCAGTCTAACAGACTTGGGAATACTATTCAGTATCATCATGTGAACCATTTCATGTCCATGGGTCACACAGTATTATCATTCTATTTATCTACAGAGTGACTAACTTCCGATGAACAAATTACCTTTTCAGGCCTTTCGTGACTTTTAATGGCCATCCACCCTGTGACTGGAGCCCTGAGTAACTGCTGCTAAGCTGTTTTAGATGAATGCTCATCTTGCACTCATTCAGTTTACATTTACCTGCATATAAAGAATATAAATGGAGGATATATTTCCATATATAAACTGGTTACTCGGTTTAATGGTATTACTACATGAAAAGAGTTGCCAAAAATGCATTATTTGGTGTTTTTCAATATTTTGTTTTGTACAACTACATGTATGGCATATGTGTATGCCAAGATATACACAGACTTGCCAACTTAATACTGTACAGAGGCTTTTAAATCCAACAGTTAGCTCTCACTGCTGACTTTACTAGTTTCCTTAGATGGCTATTCATAAATTTTGTTAAATGTCAGCAGTCTGAGACTCTTGATTATTCTTTGAAATTTATGCTAGCTCTCTTCATGTTGTTATTGACATCCTTGATGAAGAGATAACCGTGACACACTGCATTTCAGGTAAATCTGGACACCACTCAGCTCTGGAATGCATTTTTACATGCATTACTGCCAAATGTATAACACAGTAAGATAATCAAGTTCTGACTACCCAGAACAATCATTTCTTTTTGTTGTCTTCTGGTAAGGAAATGAAGCTGTATACTTCAGCTGCCAAGCATTATTGAATTGTTTCCTTTGTATGTGTTATTGTGCCAAAACAATTGCATTATAGTCTGCATTCGGTATGGCCTCCCCCACCCCTTTCCCCCTCAGCAGCACTTCCTCCCCTTATTGATTATTTTCTTGTCCTCAGTAATTTTTTGCAGTAGACAAATATCTAAGTCACTTGCATGTAAATCAGTGATGGAGAAAAATGTTTTTCCCCATGTTGTCCCTCATTCCCTCTTCATTATGGTCTGTTAAAATGTTTAAGTAATGCAGCACTTTTTATCATTTCATACTTTAAAGAAATAACCAACACTGGTATGTGTTTGAGTGACTGTACAGACAGTATGCATATGTTTTGGCACTGTTGGGTTATTATTGAAAGGCCGGAGCTCTGACCGTTCATTTGTGGTAGACATCAGATATTAGCTTCTTCAGTAGTTACATTGGAGCAACAGCAAGCTTTATCTTGAATAACTCAGACAGAAATAAATACCCACATTTCACTTTATGTCACTTTGATTAAAGTTAGAATTTTTGCCCTTTATTTTTTGGAAACATCCTACTGTTAGTACGTAAAACATGCATTTATCTTTCTGTAATCAGACCGTGGCACTAGTTTAGACGTTTAAAGATTTTGGCTCAGTAACCGCAGTTTTGCTTTTGGATCATTAATTACACTTGCATCCCGTTCAGTGCCTAAAAACACTTGTTTTGTCCAGATCTTTCCTATTTGTGACTGCTGACAATGTTCAGGATATCCATTCCACTACTGCACCTAAAATGGCAGTGAATCCTTTTAGTAATATAATTCAGCAGACATTGTCCTGGTCCTTCATACATGTATGCCCAGAAAATGTTAAGTTTACGACTTTAGGAATAGGTATTCTGTTTTTCAGTACCTGAACTCCTACTGAGGCTAGGTTACTGAGTGGGAGACCTTCTAAATGAAGTCCTATTGTAATGGTCTGTTGATAGTGCATTTTTTGACTATGGCTGCTGTGAGCACAGTAATCCATTGAAAGTGCTTTCAGTAGACCAAATTATATTATCAGCTATCTTTAGTCAATAGAGTATAGTGGCTGAACCTACACTTATGTTCTCTGAAGTGCACCAGCCTTTATGGCTGAAAGCCTTCCTGTCTCGTGGCTTATTCAAGTACACTTCAGCAATGACGCTTGAGGATTTTTTGAGGATATCCTTAATATTCCATTATAATCATCCAGCTATGTTCTAAGCAGAGTATGCTAAAAGATGAAGGCTTACAAGTTTCCAAATGCATATTGTTTTTACCTAGATGGCTGTTATTGAAAATGATAGATAGCTTTATTGGAAATTCTCCATTCTTGAATATATTCTTAGTTTCAAACTATGTCCAGTGTTCCAGTTGTTGCATGCCAGGTATAAATTGGTTCCACATAATTGAATTATATATTAATCAGTTAATCTGAGCTAGTCAAATTAATATTGACTACTTTTCATCTACATTTTGAACTGTCAGCTCTCCGCCTATACGTATCTCACTGATGACATCATTTTTTTGGATGCTAATATTGCATTCTTTCTTTTTGTCAGTTCGCCGTGTTCCTCCTCGCTTCTCCATTCCTCCCACTAACCATGAGGTTATGCCAGGGGGCAGTGTCAACCTAACTTGTGTGGCTGTGGGGGCACCAATGCCATATGTCAAATGGATGAGTGGAGTTGTGGAGTTGACGAAGGAGGACGAAATGCCTGTGGGTCGCAATGTTCTGGAGCTCAACAACATCCGTGAATCTGCCAACTATACCTGTGTGGCCATTTCCTCCTTGGGGATGATTGAAGCCTCTGCACAAATTACAGTCAAGGGTAAGGATATGACTCCTGAGTTTAGCATTGCTTTTATATTCACTATTTTGAATCAGTCTGACATGCTCACATTGCACTGTAACTTTGAAATCAGTAGGGCATGACTGATTCATAATATACCATGGACCTTACTGTTTTCTTGCATAATGTTTTATGTAATATTTCTCAGTGTTTCTAAAGCACATTCTTATGCTTGCTCAGATAAATCTGATCAGTACATTGTGTTATATTACTACAGTTACAGTCGTTCCCATTTTTTGCAGACTTTTACATTGTTTGTTGTATTATCCAAATGTCAGTTATTTAAGTTGAATATGTGGTACGTCATTTAGTCTCAAATGGAAGTGATGAAATGTTTTAAACAAATGAGGTCAAGTTTGTAATATACATTTTTAATGTTCCATGTATCTATTTAGAAATGTTCCCCGTTCTTACAAAATTCTGCCATTGCCCGTGTTGAGTAACTTTAATATTTATTTGAAAAAAAATGCAGATTCGGTTGACCATTATTTGACAACTTGGCACAGTTGTCTTTCTAAGCAGTACCTTTAAGCATTAAAATGGGAACATTCCATATACAATTTATACAGTTTTTAATTTAAGACATATTAAAGAATTGAAGAAGCCAGTTGTCCATTCTACCAATAGCTATTTAAATGTGTAATATCTGGTCAGTGTCCTTCTAATTAAAAAAAAAAAAAATACACATCAGCAAGTAGTTTAATGGCTGTCGCTGCTGCCTCATTGACCCAGCATCCTGTGTTCGAATCCTGAATGCTGCACCATGTAAAACTGAACTGGATTAAAAGTTTGAGGATGTTAAGTTAGTTACATCATTAATATTCCTGTTTTTCTCAAAATCCTCAGTATACTGTCTTCAGTGTGTTATTGACATGTTCATTCATACAAACAGGTGGTGTCGTGGAAATTAACATTGTAGTGAATGGCAGGAATTTTTAAGGTCTAGTTAAGGTCGAGTTAAGGGTAATGTCTTCTTGTATGGATTTTTATGCGACCTGCATGTAATATGTAAGCCTACCCTTTTAATAATAATATCCAGAAAGGAGTAAAGAGTCCATATGCTTTAGTGTTGCATTTATTTGGTTGCAGTGGCAGTGAACAAGCAAAATCATCAGGGAAAATAAAATACATTTTTCTTTTCAGTTTAAGAGTGGTATCTGCTATCAAAAAGAATGAATGCTTTCTGACTACAAAATATTTTACTGTTCTGATATTTTATTTTATTAGTTTTATCTCAGGAAAGCTCAATGATGCAGTAGTAAACAGTGCTGCTTTGTAGGTCCAGTATATTCAACAGATGTTTCCCTAGCTATTAGGAATATTTTAAAGACCATTGTTTGATAATAATCCACAAAAAAGCTAGTTCAGTTTCTCTTTCCCCATTGGCATCAAGGCATTTTGATAAGTTCAGCAAAGTTTCTGAACATTTCCACTATTTTGCTGAACTTGAGGCAAAACTCAGTGGGGTTCACTCATCAATATTAGAGAACTAAGTCACTTACTATTTCCTTTGTTTGAATCAAAGCTGAGACACTTTGGTGTAACTTTCAAAATGCAGTCGTGCCAAAGGACTTCATCTACAACCGTCTTTTGAAGAAATGAACAATGATGAAAATAAAAATTAATAACATACCAAAACCAAATGAAAACGTACAAGTGAATATTAGTTTGTTCCTGACAGTTACTTAATTGTAATAATGATAGAAATAACAACAAATGAAAATGATTGATTAATGACACATTGAAACAAAAGCACAATGCAATTATCAAGCATAAATTCGGAAGCTCCATTTCTAGAGCATAGGAAAATGGTAATACGCAATCAGAATGCTAAAAGTCACATGAAACATGATCGATTTACAATTGTATAAAGAAAGGTTCAAATACCACTCAGTTTCAGCTACAGACATTACAATTATTATTAAAGACATATACTCCATATGTAGCTATAACATTGTAAATGTCAATTGGTTTGCACTGTAACAGGCAACGCTGAAAGCTTGGGGGGAAAAACAGCAATAGCTTGAAAGCAACCATTGTTTATAGTGCAACATTAGGAAGTGTGTTACTTTAATTCAAAAGATCCTTTGCACTTAGCAGAGTTTGTGAATATTTGTTAGTTTTGTCTTTGCTCAATTCATATAAAGTCAAAAGTTTCTGTTTATGTTCTTTTAAGTCAGCATTAAATGATGCGACTTTTAATATAATTAGTTATTTCGTCCAGCGTTCTTATTACTGTCATCAGCAGATTACAAAGTTGTAAACTTCAATGTGAAGGGATTTTCATGATGCATACTGTATTAATCTCCTTTTTTATTGATCTGTGTCCTTTGCCAAAAATAAACCGTTCACAAGAGTGGATGGCGGCATGAGTTTCTTTGGTTTTTGCTTACATTCTGATAGAAACAGTATATCCTATATTCGTTTCTCTCTCTTATGTTTTCCAGCATTGCCAAAACCACCATCAGTACCCATAGTTACAGAGACTACAGCTACTAGTGTCACTTTGACCTGGGACTCTGGAAATCCAGACCCTGTGTCCTACTATGTTATCCAATACAAGGCTAAGTCTTCAGATGGAGGCTACCAAGAAGCAGACGGAGTGGCCACTACAAGATACAGTATTGGAGGTCTTAGCCCATTCTCAGACTATGAATTTCGGGTACTAGCAGTCAATAATATTGGAAGGGGACCTCCGAGTGACATAGTGGACGCTCGCACCGGTGAACAGGCTCCCTCCTCTCCTCCTCTACGGGTGCAGGCTCGTATGCTAAGTGCTAGCACAATACTTGTGCAGTGGGAGCCTCCAGAAGAGCCAAATGGGCAAATTCGAGGATATCGTGTCTATTATACTGTTGACATGCAGTTACCATTGAATGCTTGGCAGAAACATAACACAGATGACAGTCGCCTTACCACCATCTCAGGCCTCTCTACAGGCTCCACTTACAGCATCAGAGTTCTTGGCTTCACTTCTGTGGGTGATGGACCACCTTCTGATGTCCTTCAAATTAAAGCCCAACAAGGGGGTGAGTATTTCAGTTTCCTCCCAATGAACATTTTAATGCTTACTGGCAGTTTTATCACTGCTCTGTAACTGCTGTCCTTTTCACTCCTTTGTTTCTGGCACCTCAACCTAAAAAGCAGGTGAGTTACGGCATTAGCTTTAGTTATATCACTGTAGAAATTAATCTTGTCTGACCCTCTGTAGTGTACTTGTAAGCAGAGAGGTCCCACCCTAGCCAACTTTCCCAAATACAATTTGCAGACCACGGTTGCAGTAGATGTCAACTAATAGAAATTTAACAAATTACATTAATGTAGCTTTGTTCTTTTAATCTTTTTACAGTTACATGGTAATTGTTTTTTATTAAAAGCTTTGTTAACTGCGGTCCGCATGCCGAGTACACATAAAATACTCTACGAGGTTAAACAAGTCAATTTTCCTAGCACTCCCTATACAGAAGCACATTGCATCAATGGACTGCTTTTGAATAATAGCTCGTTTGTTGTTTGATTTGTTAACTATCTCTTCTGAAGAAACCTGGGAAAACAACAAATACATTTGTTTTTTTAGTTCATTTTATAAAAATTTTCCATTTAGAAGCATTAAGTTTCTGCCGATTATCTTTCACTATACAGAGTTTATTTTTTTTAATTTGATTCCCAGCTAATTCTTATGGTATTATAGCCATTCCACAGTTGTGGTGTATTCCACCTGCTTCAGTTAATCAAAAGGTTTAATGAGTAGTCTGTTACATGAATTAGATTTGCAGCAATACAGTGCGGCTCCTTCTTGTCTAAGCCAGTCACTGCCTCGTGAATTTACACTTTACTCGGATAGCCAGTAGGATGCATCTGGAGCACTGGCAGCAATTCTCCTGCATCACTTGATGAGTAGTACATTACACAGTGATTTTTCTGCCTGTTAGTTTAATTCATTTTACACTGTAAGAAGAAATATCCATATTTCCTAAATAGGCCACAGTGTTCATTGATGTATATAGGTTATTGTGCTCATTTGCTTCCAGTTCTTATAATGCATATCAAAAATGCTCCCTGCTGCACGTATTTATTTATTTAATAGTTATTCCTAAATTAGATATTAGATACTATATTTAAGCCAAATGATATAAATTCAGAATTGAATAGATTTTTAGTGTATCTCTTCCAGAGAAAGTTGATTTTCTCATAGGATTCCATATATTTTTGTATCTCTTCAAACATTTCTTTACACTTATTTAATTTCAGGACTGTCTACTGCCAAACAAATAACATACTTAATAAAATAGGCAATAAACCAAGAACCCCCCACACACACACACACACACACACACACACACACACACACCTTCCAACTAAGAAACCCACACACCCCCACTACCTTTTTTTCTTTAACCTAAAACTGACAGCTGACAACTGATGAAGGCAGGTCCATCTGTGCTAGCAGTGGGTGGTATAACTGCTAGAAAGTAACTCCCACAACTTGTGAACTCCAATCACTGTCTCTTAAGGCCTGTATATCTTGTTAATTTGATCAAATCGTTTTGAGATTTGTCAGTATCTCTCCAGTCTTATAATCCTCACCATTCATAATCACACATAACAGCTTAAGGGTGGTTTAATTCATGGTGCAGTTTTCTAATATCATCATATCCTCCTCCACATTCACTATGGAAAAAACTAGTTTGGACATTTGTTCTAAACCTTACGTGCAGCTCTATGTGGAATTTGACATATTCTGCCATAAGAACAAAGTCATAAGTGGCCACATTAGTATAATAATAATCCTTGTAAGAAATTTTAAGGGCTTTCTGAAGTACTAGCTCTGTGTTAGTTGTCTTAGATAAGTTAAAATCTTTTGTTATCAATGTAAACACATTTTAATGTCTGCAGTGCACCATGCATTTCATATGTCTTTGTTATATGCCATTTGGAAATGGATTAGTAAAAGCAGTGTTAATATTTGCAATCCGCCATGCAGTGCATTTTGTTACTAAAATGTTTGTGATGCACCATCTTTTGAAATGACAAACATAACAACTGGATGGACACACAGACAGACACGCAATCACTTATCCTTTTTATTAAGGTGAATTTCAGTGATCTACTAGTACTTTTGTTAGCAACTTAGTTCTGTAAAATACAAGTACATGCACTAAAAGTAGGCCCTATAAAAGTCATTATAAATCTGAAGGCCAAAGAATTTGTTTAAGATCGTCTTACACAGCAGTAATGTACTAATCAATGAGTATTGGTAACCCATATTCTAAAGTGTCTCCAATGTTATTTCCAGTTCATAACTGCCTTCAGAGCATATTAAAATATGTGCAAACAAACCACCCTGGTTAACACTGCAAAGTAAGTTAGATTCTCAAAGAAATAACTGTTAAAAACATTACAAGTAGAATGTTCAAAAAAGATTATATAATAAATTTAATCAAGCCAAGACTTAATACAAATCAAAGATCGAGCAACTACTATGTGGAATCCAACCCAGGAGGTCTTAGCAAAGCATTAAAATAAGAAATGTTCAAACTTCATGACATAATTGTTCTAAATCTAACCATGCCAAGGGACCGTGTCTCACTTTTTACTATATTTCATGATGTAATTCTCATGTGAACAAGAAGAGGATATTTCAATGCTAATCAGTACCAGCTACAGTACATAATATTGTATTTTCCGTTGTCAGTATCCTCTTTAATAAAACCCCTGTGTGCATCCAGGTGTCCGTGCGTGTGTGTCTTTTGGTGAAGTGCACATGTGCGGGCCGCGCCATGCATCGCACCGTTCCCCGCCCATGCGCACGCACTGTGGACACACACACACACTGGAAGCCGGGCACACAGTGAATGGCCTAGCTGCTGCCGTGCATGATAAGTAAATAAAGCACACACACTGGAAGCTGGGCACACATTGAATGGCCTTGCCACAGCCGAGCATGATAAGAAATAAAGGACAACATTGCTGGGGAGAGTACTGATTGGGTAGTCGCGGCCACGCAAATAAAATTCGTTGCTGCGGAGACACCACACATACAATAATCAGCTGCACGCCAGCACAGATTACTGTAAATTACTTGCTGAGGAACTAAATAGTACTTGCTGGGGAGACGCCACGGGCACGATTATCAGCTACACGCCACACATTACATCAGTTGCTCTGGACACTCTGCTGATTGCCCAATGTTGTGACAGAAAATTAAAGTCATATTACGGACAACAAAGCCAGTATTACTATCAGAGAAAATTGCAGGCATTTTACGGAAATACAAACCAGTATTACTGTGAGAGAAAATTAAAGACACACAATACAGTGATGCATATTACAGACACATACAAGCCAGTATTACTGTAAGAGAAAATATTACGGACGTATCTACTAACAACATGCCACCCAAAAAAATGGACACATCAAGTAGGACAAAAGACACAGACAATCAAATCCTATATAAGCAACATCTCCTGGAAGAACGGTCAGCTCAACAAGTAAACATCAACAAAAGAAAGGCTGAAAGACAAAGAAAAATACGAGCAAATAGTTCAATTGAAGAAAAATGACCGTCAGAAAAGCGCTAAAAGAGAAAGACTCAGAAGAGCAAACCTTAGAAATAGTTGGCATTTACTTGCCAGAACCAGTTTTCAGCCACGGTCAGTTATATGTTACATTATCAAGAGTTAGAAGTTTTCCAGATGTTGTTGTCAAGGTTGTAGATGGTCCTGATCAAGGCAAACTGTTGCCAAACTCAGAATATTTACAAGAAATGTTGTCTGTAATGAAATTGTATAGAAAAATTTTATGAGGTACAAAAATAGAAAATTTTACCTAAATATCTTCTTCAGATATTGTGTCTTACAGATTGTTACAAAGTTTTACACTAAGATATTATTAAATATACTTACTGTGTTGTCATATACGTTTTTATTTTAATTTTTATAATTATTTTACCTTAGGCTTCTTGCAAAAATATTTTTGACAAAAAAAAAAAAAATTAAGAAAACAAACAGAATGACATCAAGGTCCTTGCCATTTAATATAGGCTGTTCCTACTAATGTTTATGTACTACTGTTTCAGCTCACGTTATTGTAACGGGCTTAATGTCTAGTAAGGAAATAATTTGGATCAGGCCTTTGAGTAGGTGTCATTCTTCAAAAGTGTTTGTTACACAAAACACCTAAATAGCCAAAGCTAATGGTTTCAGGTAAATTGCAAAGACCTCCATTGAAGTGTTTTGTTTTCTCTTCTTTCAAAAAACAGAAACATCACATTATTTACATCTGCACCACCCACAGTCCAAAGACATGATGGGATTAAGTGGATTGGCCCCTGGTATGTTTATGTGTGTGTTCACCCTCCGATGGGCTGGTGCCCTGGAAGTGTTCCCCACCTTGTGCCCATTGCTTGATGAGATAGGCTGCTATCTACTTGTGAAGCTTCTCTAGAGAAGCAGGTTTAAAAAATAGACGGATAGGCGGATGGATGGAAGTTCACTCAAAACGATGTCAAAGATGGTGCAGTGGATCCTATGCTCACATTGTAGTGATTACTGTTAAATTATACTGCATGTATATTAATATTTGTGTAGTAGACCACTAACCTTTTGTTAGAAGGATCCCAACATGTAATAATGAATATTAATTAATCTCTCATCATCACAGCAAAGCAAAAGGGTGCCACAAATATGTTTTATCTCCACAGTTCTTTACCCACAGTGCACTATGGAAATAAATTTGAAATCTAATATAAAAAGAAAACCACAACACTATATGTGTCACAGTCAATTTTTCTGGCACTCCCTATAAAGAAGCACTTTTATACCAGTGGACTACTTTTGAATAATAGCTCTTGATTTGTTAACTATCTCTCTGATTCTGATGAAACATGGGAAAACAACAAATACATATATATTTTTTTAATTCATTTTATAAAACTTTTCCATATATAAACATTAACGTTTCTGCATTTAGTGGAGGGATTTTGAGGCATTACTGTACAAAATAGGCATAAGTATTAGTTGAATAGTTGATAAAATTGTGAGGAGTCATTCACATCAGTCTATATATTCTCTGAATGTGGCTTGTCATGGACCCTTCACACCTTTTTTTTTTTTTTGGAGAACTGGATTCCTCAGTAATAGGAAAAGGACTCCGGATTACTTACCTGTGACCTGCCTTTGTAAACTTTGAAACAGAAGCACCAACGGTATAAATGTGATGCTGTGTCGTTGTTATATGTCTTCTATGCTTTTAGTCCTTTTTGTTTGTTACATTGCTTGCAATGTACAGTGTGAATTCCTGTTGTGTCTATGATGAAGTCAACTATTCACATTAAAATAAAAACTAAAACTAGGGCATAAAACAGAGTGCTGTAAACACGTTGAGAAAATTTAGTGGTTAAATATATATTGTCCTTCTGCAGTTTAAAATATTAATGTGCATTAATATGTAGAACGAATGTGTAAAATGCTTTTGGATGGTAATTTATTCACATTTTGTTTCTGAACAAATAGAATTCCAAAATAGTTTCCATTACTTTATTATTTTACTTTGTCCAACAGGTTTGATAAATGGTGTGGAGGTCTGTTAATCCTATATATAATATGTTCAAGGCAAATGTTATAATACCATTGTGTGTAAGCATGGTCATTTTGATGTCCTTTTAATTTTCTTCTTTTATTCCATTTGTATAAAGTATTGCAGACAAGATCCCACATCAGAAACTGTAATCGTGTCTCATATTTGTGTAATGTGTTGTTAATGCACGCCAATATAGAGCCCCCTGCTCAGGTCTAAACATGTATAACATTATTACACCTAATGTTAAAAAGAAACAAAATATACAACACATTTTTCTTGAGAAATTGAGCCCTTTATCTCTACATTAGAAGAAGCAGTTCACCCGACCTTCTATCAAAAGATGATGACGCAGTCTTAAACTTTAAATCTAAAGGTTACATGGTTAAATATAACTCGCTTGTTAACGGGTGACATCTCAGCCATTTTTTTGGTGTAAAATCCCTGTACTTTGCGTTAAAAGATTTTTTTAATGTTCCATGAGACAGATAATTAATATTTATTTCTTGGTTACTTTATTGTGCTGTCTTTTTTGTGAAATTAGTTATGTCCTCCTTTTACACACACACACAAATAAGTATGTATGTAGGTGTATATATTTTATATACACTACATATGTAAACTGCATATATAGACACTCACACAGACATATGTATGTATGTTTCATGTATACAGTATATGTGCCCTGTTCAGGATAAGTGGACAAGGATAAGGTCTGGTGTATGTGTGTATAGAGGGACAGGGATAGGAGTTTTTTTTTTTAATTAACTCCATTTCAGAAGCCTATTATTTATTTATTTAAATAAGATTCCAAGTTGTCTTTCATAGTTGTATCTTAAACCATTTTTAATATATTTTATTTCTAACAAAGCCCAGCACTCTTTTGCCTAATTTTTATTTTCTTTCTTTGAGCTCCTCTGCTTTGATTCTTGCCTTTCAATAAGTTTTGTTTTCTGGAGTTTTTAAGTGGAATGGTAATGTGGTTAACTTAACAAATTGAGCATTGAACAACATGTATATAATGTAAATAAGTCACAGTTCCATCTTCTGTTTTTTTTTTTTAAAAACTTGTATAATGTAAATATGTTACTTTTTTCCAGTTCCTGCTCAACCTTCAAATTTTCAGGCTGAGGCAGAGTCAGATACTAGGATTATGCTGAGCTGGTTACTTCCAGCCCAAGAGAAGATAACCAAATATGAGTTGGCTTATTGGGAAAGTGATTCCACAAACCAGGTATGAAGAAGAGGTTTTTTTTGGTCATTTATGAGTTTTCCTTTGCAATTGTTTATATTTCCCCTTGGGATTAATAATGTTTTATTCAACCTAATCTAATATAAATAACTGAATACATATAAATAAATAAAAAAAAGTTCAGTATGGCAAATACTATGAAAGTAACACTCTATAATCAAATCTGTAACTACTGTAACCTGTTCAGAATCATCATCCTTTTACTGAGTTATACCTCCGAGTAATAGTTAGTGACCCAAAGAGTCAAAAGTTTCAGCACATATTGCAAGCAATTTTTCTGTAAAAACAATTCATCAGTGCAAATGTAAAGACATGTGGGATTATTATGTGCCAGACCTGAGTGCACTGTAAGGGAAATATTTGTTCCCTGTACACCCTCTGTGCTATTATATGCATGTTTTTGACTTCTCATTTGTTCTTCAGCAGCAACATTTGACTCTTGATCCCACTGATTCCTATGCTGTAGAAGGGCTGAAGCCAGACACTCTTTATAAGTTCATTCTTGCTGCTTGTTCAGATATCGGTGTGGGAGTGTATACGCAGCCTATAGAGGCCCGAACTGCACAATCTAGTAAGTCACATTTTTCTTTTTAAACACTTTTTATAGGGGCATATTTTAATATTTGTCAATTCACTTTTACCATAAGCTATTTTTAATGTCACATTCAATAAAAGGATCGAAAAATAGGACTGCGCTGAAAACAGCTTAAAAAAAAGGTAAGTGATATGCATGATAGATAATTCATTTTAATTGTTGAGAAATAACT
Source organism: Polypterus senegalus (assembly GCF_016835505.1). NCBI lineage: Eukaryota > Metazoa > Chordata > Cladistia > Polypteriformes > Polypteridae > Polypterus > Polypterus senegalus. The sequence goes on from NC_053167.1 coordinate 70,372,240, forward strand.
TACAAGGACAAAATGCAAAATGGTGGAAGGGGTAAGGTACACATTTGAGACTAAGAAAATATCACATTTTTCTCCTTTTTGCTAAAATCATGAGATAACAGTTTATTTCAGCAGTAAATGGTGGCGCAACTGCATTGAGAAGGGTGGAGACTACATTGAGAAATGACATTATCAGTTTTGTTAAGGTTCGTTCCAGTTTCTATTAAATCCTATTTTCTAACTTTAGCTTGACTCCCCCTCGTATCACTTTATTTCTATTTTGGCGGAAAACAAATATGTGCCAAAATCTTAAATGTACATACTTTTAAAATAGAGTGGTTAAACATTTAGAAATAATTTCAGTAGAAATAAACAGTCAGACTGACTTTACGATTTAGTTGTATTTAAACTAAACAGCCAGATAGCATACTATGATAGTGACATTTTAAAATATACATGCCACATAGTGTTCTTGTATTTATTATGCAGAAACAGTAATCAATGCGGCTGTCTCAGAGCTGTCAGGATTATGGTTTGAATCCTAGCTTTGGCCATCGTCTTTGTGGAGTTTGCATATTCATCTCCTGGGTTTTCTGCCTTGCACCCAGTGCTGTTAGGAAAGGCTTCAGCTCCTTACATCCTTGTGATTAGAAGAGAAATTCAACAAAGAGCTGTCAGAATTTTCTAATTCTGTATATAATTTTATAAGCTGAAATGAACTGTAAACGCATTTAAAAGTATGAAATGTATGGTTTACAGCAATAGTAAAAGTTAATTTCACACTTTTGATTCTCTAAAATATGTGCAGCCTCATTATATTAACATTACTAGAGTGTATGGTCGAGGCTTCACAAACTCCAACAAATGTTTAATCGATCTGTAGATGTAATTGAACATCATTTGTGATTTTAACTCAGAATATTGTCTTCTTCGCTTTCTTTATGCATCTTCTGATGGCTATGTTAAGTGACACTAAAGTGTGAAACCTGGAATTCTTTTGAATTGTCATTTAACCAAATGGAAATCTGAACAGACACTGTCAGAGCTCCTCTAGTGTCACTTCAGAACCAGAAAATTACTGGAAATTCCAAGGTTAATCAAATGTTATGGTTTTTATTTACCAAAGCTCAAAAAAAAAAAGGATAATAATAGGGAAGCACAAATTAACAAAGGTAAATGGCAAATTTCTGCTCATATAGGACTTCCTACATCGGCCTTAGTCTTTGGCTGTTAAGCAGGGTGGCTTCCTGACTTTCCCACCTCACAGGTACCCTCACAAGAAGACTATCTCTCATTGTCTAGAGCTTGATGTCTCCTTCATTGTAAAATCTGCAGTCTGATTCATTTTATTTTTTTGAGAAACGTAGGGTGTTTCACACATTAATGTGTGTTATCTCTCTATTCATACATATTAAATACATACATGTTCCTACCATAAAATGTATAAGATAATTAGTAACTTTTGCAGGAGTCAAATTATTTGTAATATGCATTTTTTCTTTTAAGAATATACATTTACTACCACTAAATATTAGCTCTGGAAAGGCATTTTGAATAAATGACACAAACATAAGCAGCAAATCCTTTTGAGGAGATATAATAGAAAATATTTCACATCTGCTTTTTTTCATTTATTAGCATTTTCTGTTAAAGCACCCTGATGTCTCTTACATCATAAGTTGATATTCCTGGAGAATATCTTTAAGAAACCCTGCATGTGGGATTTTACTGGCCTCATCATTGTTAATTAAAAGTGTTGTTATCAAAACTGCCATGAAATTAAAATGACATTAAAAAAGAGCAAAAAAAAATCTCTTTCATCCTTCTTTAAAGCCAAGGTAACAAATTTAGTCTTGAGAAGTCATTATGCTGATCAGCCTACAGCTAAGCATATTAAAATATTTATATTGATTTTACTTTGGGGAAGGTATTTATCTAGTGATATGAATTCCTTATTTCTAACAGAGCATCTCCTAACCACATAGAAGTTTTAAAGCATGTCATCTGTGTAATTCTCGCATAAGCAATCTTCTGTCAAATGTACAACTTGTCAACCGACAATAGGCATTCCTTCACCGTGCACTATTAGTGTGTGGTGCTGCACATGCATGTATTAAGTGAACATGTGTGACGTCTGGATAGCCTGACAGTAATGAGATATGCAGAATTGCTTTACAGAATAAAAGGCACAATAAAACCCAAGAGGCCCCACAATTTCAAAGAGACACTTCATTAATTACTGAGAGTGTTTTAGTCTTTGAATATGGAAAACTCATTTTAAAATACTTTCTTGGCCTTCAAGTAGGACACCTTTGAAAGCAGATGTGTGTCAAAGTAGAGCTGCCATAGTAAAATTCATAATTCCATCCCAAGGAATTAATATATGCCTGGCGTCTTTTGCAGGACACAAAAAAGTAGAGCTCTAAGGCAGCATTGCTAATCACTGTACCAACCTGCAGAGTTTACCCCAAAGGATGCTTAATGTTACTAAAATTGATCTCCACTATCGGGTACTTTTTCCCCTCAGAAGGTTTTGTTTTTTTTTTCTCTTGATGCTACTAATGTGAATATGTGAATAATCAACTGATATGATAATTAAATTTGTCCTACCATAAGCAACTTTTGCTCTGTCTTGCATGTCGCCTACCATAAAAACAAACAGAGAAATGACTTCAATTATGATTAGATTAATGTTTCATATTTAGCCTGAGAGGGGTCAACTTGTATATTTTTGTATAGCATTTTCCTCATTTACACATTCAACAGCCACTCTTGTCAGCTACCAGACTCTTAGCATTTTGTCCAAGTTATTGAAACAGTCGCACGAGTACAAGCAACAATGCTACAAACCTCAATCACTCGTCTCACACACACATAACTGTGATAAAATATTTAATAAACAAAAATGTCTCTTTGGTGAACTATATAAAAAGTTAAAAATGCTCCAGCTATTGAAACAGTCAACTCACTCGTAGAATGCACCTAAATGTTAAGCCATCGGTTGTTTTTTACATGTTTAAAAAAAATAGAATGCAATTATTTTGCCACCATTACAATAAGCAGAAGAATAAACTAAACTAAACTACAAAACTAAATGTTTTCTGTAATTTCATTATCTTTATCCATACTTGTTTACCTTTTCCTAATCTCAAAGATTTAAATGTTTTTAATGTGAGTTTTAGTTTATATCCTAAATTTATGCGTGAACAATTTATGCTGTTTGATTTGGATATGATATAAATGTATCATAGCAAACCTGTTTTCATTCTAAAAAGAATGCAATTGTGTTTTATGGATTGTCTGGCCCCACCCCAGCATAAATGTCAAATTCCTCTCATATTGTATCTGCCACCCATGAAAAAATGCATCCCTTCCAGTTTAAATAAATATTAATATGTTTCACAAGATTTAAGCACTCAAGAAAACTAGTTATTAATTATATTAAATAAACCAATGAGTTCAGTGAGATATTGTGTTCTTTTCCTCAAACTTCAAAAGCAAGTACTTGTAATTATCTACAGCCTATTCCACTTAAATTTGTCCTTCCTACCTCATAATTTATTGTATGACCTAGCATGTGAGACGCATTTTTATGTTCACCACAAGTAATCCATGCCTCGCTTCATTGTTTTAAGGTTTGAGCTTTTGCATGTGGAAACTACCCTGCTGTTGTCATTTTTTTTCTTCCTTGTTTTATTATCCTTTATTATTATTTAATTGTTTTTGACATATCTATTTATATGTGCATATTTATTTTTAAGCTTCATTTATCTTTTTTTTAATTCTGGACTGTGGAGAATTGGTCAGTCTGTGTTATTTTCATGGGCTGAATCTTTTGATGTTTAATAAATATTCATACTTAACCAGAGCTGTGAGCAAAGTTGTCACTGATTTATAAGATTTGTTTACTTAGATATACCAAATGGATCAGTTGATGCTGCTAGTATATCATTATTTATGAAGAGAAGTCTGTAATTGCCTTAGGAGTGTGACTAGTTTAATAGAAGTAATTGTTGTACAGCATCCTTCTCACAAATTTGGCTTACAGTGCATGCACAAACATTTACAAGAAATGCCATACCACATTTTTCTACATATAAACTATATTTCCACATCTTTATTTTGAAAGATCATTAAGGTGAAACATTTGACACCACAAATTAAGTACACACAAGTAAATGTGCTTTCAAGCATTTGTTTCTTAGAGTTAAAACTACAGATTCAAGGTTTTGCTCACAGTTCTTGTCATGTATATGCTACAGTCTAACGATTCTTGTTATGGTCACCTTCTGCCCAGTCCAGACATTCATTACCTCCCCTTTCATTCGCCCTTCACTGTTGTGTTTTCAGCCCCCTCTGCCCCTCCTCAAGATGTGCAAGGTGTCAGTCTGAGCTCCACCAGCATCAAGGTGAGTTGGATGGCTCCTCCAGCTGGGAGCCGCCATGGAGCCATTGTCCAGTACACCGTCGCTTACCAAGCTGTGAATGGGGAGGACAACGAGAGGCATGAGGTGCCTGGAATCCCAGCTGAGGCCTCTAGTTATGTCCTGGAGAGCCTGGAGAAGTGGACAGAATATAAGGTGTGGGTGAGGGCCCACACCGACGTTGGGCCTGGACCAGAAAGCCCCGTGGTGCTTATTCGAACCGACGAAGATGGTATGTTCAAAATCTAACAAGAATATTATTCTGGTGGAACAGCACTATTTTATGAAAATATTGTCAATTTGCTCTTAATTAAAATGGCATATGACATGAGAATAAAGCAGTAGATATTGTTTTAATAATACTTAAATGTAATAAAATATTTACCTGAACTACTTTTATGAAGGACATTGATCTGTCTAACATATTTTGGAAATCCTGAGTATGGGCCAAGATTTATAACCATGTATACATTTTTTATGTTCATGATGGACAGTTTCGAAGGGAAACTTAACAATCCTTGTCTCGTTTTTTCGATTGGTCATTATCTTTGTATTAACACTTCAAACAAAAAATTTAACAGCCTACTGAATCCCAAATATTGCTTTTCAAACTTTACCACAAAAATATTGATTTTTGTAGGAGCAGGATTAGTAGAAGTATTTTAGCAAATCATAACTGCTGTTTTATGGTTATCTGGTTTGTATCCCTGTCTTAATTTTTGTCTCACTTTAGAGTCTCAACATTGAATACCATATTGTGTATGTGGTTCACACTAAACCAGATGAAAGCCCTGCAACAGCACTTACTGCCCTTTTAATTTATTTAACATAGTGCATTGATCATGGTGTTAATTACTTTTAGATTGGCTGCACTGTCTTAATTGCAGTGCAGCCAAATTGATGCTATAAACACGTGCCATGCCAACTAAATCCAGCTACCATTTTTATCACTACTGTATGCTTCAATAATCTGGAAGCAAAATTCTTAACTTGACTAAAGAGTTGGTGGCAGAGTGACCCGATTAAGATCACCATCTGATGGTTCAGCCATGCTGGAGGGTTTCAGTGGTGTAGGAACTTGGAGCTCAGAGAGAGCGAGGCTCGTCTCCCAGGCAGGAATGTGCTTTTCACTGGACACAGCTAATTCCATTATGGCCTTGCAGAATCTCCATATGTTGCAATTTGTATTGGTATTTTTAACTTCACTCCCTTGACTACACATCCAGATTTGCAGACATAATTTTCCTACAGGGAAGTGTAAGGGGTCCTTGGACAGGCGCTAGCTTAATTTAATTGATAACAGCATGTTAGCTTATTGTGCTCATACTCATACTGTATATTATCTTCACGGTAAAGTAAAATATTTTTAAATGCCAGCATATGTGATGTATAGCTTTAATATATTTTATGCCTTTGTTATCATAAATCCAAGACATTTCTTTTAATCCCTTTTTGTGTTGACCTTTGCTATGAACAGACAGTGTTTCTAAATGCAGGTAGTTGTACTCAAAATCTACCATCAGCAATCAGAATGACACCTTTTTTTGAGTTATTTTTAATAAGTAAGTGTAATGTGATTTCACAGCTTTTCTTAATTAAATAATGTAAAGATGGGAGCTGAAGGTAGTTTCTCCTATTGTATCAAAAGATATTAGGCCTCTCTTTGGAGTACATTCTGTTTTTGATTCTCAAGGAAAAATAACTTCAGTTTCATTCATGGCACTCATATTCCACCTGTTCACTGAGTCTTGACAGTCTTCCTTGCAGCATGCCTCATTTCTAAATTAAATGTGTTAGCTTAAGAGAAGTGCACATCCATGAGTGATTTGTTCTGTATCTTCAGTTTCTCTGTTACTGTTAATCAGGTTAGGCACTTCATTCTTCACTCAGTGCTTTTAGTAACAGAGCATTGGTCGACTTCAGCAGCTTACTGTAAAGGAATTTAAATAGTATTGTGAAATGCGTCCTTTAGAAGCTATTTTAAATGGAGTTATTTTATCACCTCTGGTGTACGTTGCTCATAAATGGTGCCTTTTCTGCATATTAAAGTATGAAAGCTTGTTTGCATATGCTTGTAATTATTGTCATAGCTCTGCCCCAACATATACAGTTAAACTGGTCCAGAACATACAGGTAAATGACAAAGTGTGTGTATGAAATATATATATAATTATTTTTTATTATTGTTATATTTTATATTGTATTTTATTTACATATATAATATGTAATATGGGGAATAGGTAGGCAGGTTACACAAAAGTAAAACTGTACAGAAAATATATATCTATGCAGTTTACAAGATTGTTCTTACAAGCAGTGGATGCCCCTTACTTGCTTCCCTGCACAGCAACACCCTTTAAAGCTGGGGTCTTCATTCACGGTCCTGGAGGGCCACAGTGGCTGCAGGTTTTCACTTCATCCCATTTCATAATTAGAACCCATTTATTAGTTGCTAAAGCAGTATGTTTTTTGGGCTTACCTTTAGTTCACTCACTTGTTACAATTCACATCCCTTAATTTCCTATTTTAGCTCCAAGCAGCTGCATTTAGGTTTAAATTGTTTTCTATTTTCTTTACCAGCTACGGTTCATAACATAATGCAGGCAATAAAGAAAAAACAGCTTTCCAGCTAACTTGTTTTGGACAATGTGCTTTATGAACTATCTGTGTTACTAAAATGAAGTGCAAATGTTTTCCGATCCTCAAAACATTTGGATAATATTCTCAGAAACAGAAACTCTGAAATGTAGTTGAAATTTGTCTTGAATGAATTAAAACACTAACAAGCAATATAGTTCATACTAAATTTTATTATCGGCGAAGACTGTCTTCTAATTATGAAACTGGTTGAAATGATAGCTAGCAGCAACTATGGCCCTCCAGGACCATTAGTGAAGATCCCTGATCTATAATATCTGGTAACACGGCTGCATTCTTATCATGGCTGCTTTTCCTCTTAGGTCTCCTTCCATACTGGATATATTCTTCATGAAACTGCTTATCAAGGGGTCAACCAGGGAGTTAGGAGTCACTATTCCCATTGTTCTTAGGCAACATTTAATCCTGATTGGCCCTAGGATCTGTGAGAATACCTGATTACTTTCTGCTTAAAGGGTCAAAGTCCTCTGCGCATAGACATTCCAGGTCACAAATATACATAACAGGGTTGCTGCACTCGTGGAGCACTGAGTAGCACCACACCATGAAGAACATCCTTTCCTATTTCTTTTTTCTTTTTTTGGGTCTGGCAATTTTGTTTGTGATTTCTATTCATTCTTTTGACATTGTAGCACATAACATTTTTTCAGAAGTCTTTGTCATTTTTCAATTTCTTTATCTCTCCCTCATTTTAAATCTTTCTATGAATGGCATGTCAAGTGTATTTCAAGATACTTAAAATGCATTTCAGGATATCATGGAGGAATTTTTGAGCATATCCACAAATAGCAGACTTTTCATTTTGAGATATCTTAAAAGCATTTCTCAATATGTTGAAAGGACTTCCTGTCCTTTTTTAGGACTCTTAAAATGGCTTCTTCAATAATATTTATATCTTTAGACGTCAGTTTCAAAATATTTTTCAAAATAAGAAGTAACTTAGCGATACTTTCAACAGGGATATACAATTATTTTGAGAGATCCCAAAATATTTTCTTGGTAACCTAAAAGAAATTTGAAACATCCCAAAATAGTCAGGAAGTTATCTCACAATACTTTAAAATGGAAGACATTTTGGAAGCTCTTGAAATGCATTTCAGATATCTTAAAGTGTATTTTACTTACTTTAAAACTAACTTGATATTTTGAACCGCATTTGAGTTCTGAACGATATTTGAATGAACTGCAAATATTGTAAAAGGTAAAATAGCTTAAAATTAATGTCTTATATTAAAAAAAAAAAAAAACATATGAAGTCCCAAGTTTACCTGGAGATTTCTGATTCCTTATTTGACTTGCCGTAACTAGTAATTTGCTGGAATAATTTGGGGTTCCTGTTTAATTGTGTGTCTGCTTAATTACATATATCATTTGTAGATCCTGTTTTTCTAAAGGTGTCTCCTCTTCATTTGCAATAAAAACAAAGTAAATAATGTATGCATTATATATCTGCTTACTCTTGACATCTAGAATCAACAGGTTGCATCAAAAGAATTTCAAGTAATAATTTTTTTCCATAAATGTAATGATTCAGGTGACTAAAATACAAGCTGTTTTTATGATGCCATTGGGTTTAGTTTTTTGATGAAACGTGTGTAATTATTGTTTTGAATAGTTCCTTTTGACTTATTGCAAGCATTTCAAGTAATGCATTTTTGTATCAGACTACCAAAACAAATCATTGGATATGTGAATTTATTTATTTCCACCCATTATTACCATTTCCATAGTGCCCAGCGCACCACCAAGAAAAGTAGAAGCCGAAGCTATCAACTCAACATCCATTCGTGTCACATGGAAGGCACCCTTATCATCCAAACAACATGGGCTGATTCGGGGTTACCAGGTCACCTACTCACGACTTGAAAATGGCGAACCACGTGGACAGCCCCACATTAAGGATGTCATGCTACCAGAAGCACAGGTATTTTAAGTTACTCCTCCTTTAAGATTGGTAATGTGTGGCACATGCTGTGGCAGAATCTGAATGGTTATGAAATGTGCCGCTAAAGATATGACAGACAAGGATTAATCCATTTACTTTATGTTAAAATATGATAATACATGTAGTTGCATGATGAAAACAACATTAGGAGTAAAGGTTGTCAATCTGTAATAAGTAATTTGTGTTTATTTGCTTAAAATTATATAAAGTTCAGCACTTATATTATGTTTAATCATTTATCATGGATTTCCTTATTTTATAGTATTATGTCTACAAACACTCCTGCAAACTGATAGTAGGAAGAGAAGCTTTCATTCTACTTTTCCTATATGAAAAAATGTGTCAGTATTCAGCGTGATTTCAATATAATTGTATCCTGTGGGATTGTTTATGTGATAAAGAGGTTAATGAAAATGCCACACAGGTTTATTTGCTTAATGTCTGGACTGTGTCACAGCAAGTCGTAACAGTATGCGGTCTTCAACCAAGCAATGCAGATCTTAAGTGGCTCTTGTGCTGGAATTGGCACCCTCTTTAAAAATGCACTGCCTTGTTATTCACTCTTCAATTTTATAATAAATATGGAACTATTAATAATATTGAGTGACACTTTGATTTTTGCCTATCTTGAAGCAATGTTAACGCTGCCTTGATACTTAAACCTCAATCATAATACTGCTTAAAGTCTTAATAAGGCATTCAAAATAATGTCCCACAAATGGTGTGAAGACTCTTCTTTAGCTAACTGAATGTTTGTTGCATTTGCATTTATTATAAATGTTTAGCATTGTTTAAAATAAAAATTCTACATGTGAGTATTTGTAAAATAATTATGAGTGTTGCAAGTAATCACAGTATAGCAGACTCTTGATAAAGTATAAAAGCTTGTTCTTACATAATATGTGTATATTTATTAGCTTTCAACAAATGCTCAATTCATGTTAAGATAAGAAAATGTGTCCACCTGCATGTTTTCTCAAAAACTATATGTATGTTGTACAGTTTTAAAATGCACTTGATTTTGTTTCTTTCTTTGATGGATAAACAGCACTAACCCCAGGCTGAGGCTGTGCCTCATACTGTTTCCTTGTGAAGCTCTAAGATATGATCATAACTGAATACATCTTTACCTACTGTCGGTAACGTTTTAGTATTACAACTGTGATTTGCCATTTTATTTACCTGCAACTGCACTGTTTTTATTTTGTGAGAGTTTGGATACAAAATATTGGGACACTGGTGAAGAGGAAAAAAAGGGTAAGATAACTGGCAGCAGAAAATGAATAAAAAGATTAAATGAAATAGTGATTACCTCTGTGCTGCATGCGCCTTGCCTTTTTACTAGAATCACAGGTGTAACCTCGGCTGGTGTAGAGTGATTTTTGATGACAGAAAATTATTGTTTGTATCATTCCTGAACCAGATGCATGAAAAATAAGTTAGCGAGTCTAGGTTTATTTGAGAATAATCATTTGTGTTTGTGTGTCTAGGCATACATACTGCAGAAAAGAATCGCTCAGTAAGGAGACATTAATATGAAGCATAGTACAAGCACCTAAAAAAATTGTAACTTGGAATTTGAAACTTTCACAACAGTTGCAAAGTTGCTGCAGAAGAGGCAATATCGCTTTTCAATTCAAGTCAATTTTTTTTTTTGTGTTTTGTTCATGTGTCTACTACATTCTAGAAACACCAGGATCCTGTCATTCTCTATGAATGGACTCTGTGGGTGCCTTGCACGGTTTCAGGAGAGTGAATGGGGGTATCATTGTTTGTGCTAGGCTGAGCATTTAGAATACAGTTCCATGCCCAATTGTTATCCAAATGTGGATTCTTCTTGCTCTTGGTGTATATATGAGGGGGTCCTGTCGTATATTGGTGCTCGGCACAGAATTGGTTCCTGCTTTTCACCTAGTCCTGTCAGCATAGGCTGTGGTCCTCCATGACCCTAAATTTGAATAAGAATGTTACGTTACTCTTGAACAAAATGGTTAAGGAGGGCACAAGTAACTTGAACAGAATGTTACTACTTTGGAAACCTCAATGGTAATTCTAAATTGTGTTCATGAACAGTCTAAACCAATGATTTCCAAACTTGGTCTTGGGGAGGTTAAAGATAGACTGCAAACTTAATAGGCCTATTAGTGGAGGGAGAATAGTAGGGCAGTGGTCTTCTGCTGCAGAACCTCTTGGGTTGATTCCCATCCTCACTGTTGTCTGTGTTGAGTTTGCAAGTTTGCATTTAAACTGTCTCAATACGAGTATGCATGAATGTGACCAGACTAGGCTTCTTATAAGGGGCCAGTTCATACTGCATGTCTGTTGCTGTGAAACACTCTGGGTTTCCTCTACTGGCAACACTTGAATTATGAGAAATTTGAAAGTGGATGGAAGGGATTTGGAATACTATTCACTAATCTGATTTTTATAGTTTCGACATGTGAGCCTAATAATCATCATATATTGTCTTTTGTCTGTAATATCCCCTATTTCAACACAGTTTCTCAATACAATACATATTAATTCAAACTAAGGTTTCATTGTGCGTCCCATAAAGTTATTAACTGTAGTGTTTCAGGATTTTGTTGCTCTGGGTAATAAAAGGAAAGTGACGATATTGGTCTTTCAACCATGGATACCATAATTAGGCATAAAATTAGGATTAGAGATAAACTAGAAAATAGTATAACAAATCAGATAACAGTAACAGGAACACACTCTGGCTTGCTACTGATACAAGTTGCTGTAAGAAGTAATAATAAAAAAAAAATGTTAATTCATAGGTAATTACCTATGCAATGTAGCTTCAAATGTATGCCTGTTTAGCTAGTTTTGATAATTTTTGATATAAACATCCATTGCCCAAGTGTTCACCTTTATAATTGGTTGTGGGATTTTGACACACAATTCTGAAAGGCTTATTAAAGAGCAGTTTAGCATATTTGTCATATAATACATCATTTAGAGAGCATAGTTTATGTGCCCTAGTGAACCTCAGAAAGAACACACAGCTCATTAGAAAAATAATCCCAGTTCCAGTTTGTGATATTTGCTTGTTCAGGTAATGTGAGCAGCAGATAAACATAAGGTGGTATGTTAAACTCAGTAAAACTTTACTGGACCATCCATTCATCCATCTGTCTTCTAACAAGCTTATCTAGTTCAAGATCGATCGTAGCCTGCAACTGTTTATCTCAGCAGTCCCGGGCATTGGACAAGAGCCAGTCCATTGTCACTGTAACCTACCTTTTCATTTATGCCTTGTTTTTCAGTAGTTAAGAGGAAGCAATCGCAGGTTTAGATCATTAAACAAAACTGTTAAAAAAAAATATAGACACTGAATAAATGCCTGTTTGCTGAAAGTGTGTCTTGGTAGCATTGAAAGGAATATTAATCAGCAATTGCTGATAGTGCATACTGTTCAGGCAAGTCATACAAATATCTGTTTTTTTTTAAAAGAGAGAATTGATTTTTTAACTGGGGTGTAATTGAAACAAAAACCTGCAGTCACTGTAGAATTTAATGAACTGAGTCTGAGACCCCAGCCTTGATAAAGTTTATGTAGACTTCATCTATTAGCATCTGTCTTACCATTTATTGACACAGTGTTATTAAGAAATGGTATTTTAACATAACATTCTCAGTCCTGCTTATTCTAGTTTAGAGTAATGGGTTAAGGACCACAAAGTCTGTCCCGGCATGAATGGATGTGAGGTTGAATTCAGCCCTGCATCAGTGTGTAAAAAATACCCGATGGCAATCAGGGGGATCTGATTAGAGCTCCAGTTTTGGTTTAACACTGAAATGTTTCCCTGGTACTATGGAATATAAAACAAATTAGCTGTTGAGAATGCTGTCAGTTAAGATATGCATATCTTAAGTAGACTAATCACATCATAAGTGATTATGCAATGTGCAAATAAAAGCCACAGCCACTTTGTACACACAGAACAGCCACTTTTCATGACACATACTTAGATGCTGAGCATGCAGTGCTAAACTAGCTATTCAGGTTAAGGAGATTGCATGCCTTGAATTGATTTGCTACCCTGCCACAGACCAGTACTGTAGCTCTAGTTCTTTAAACGTACAAAGTCATTAGCATGAATGGTAAAATCTGCCAATCAGCAGTCTCCGTCACTTTCTGCTGTCCACTATAACACTTTATGGACTCACTGAGACCAACCCAAGCAATTATGCCTGCAAGTGGCTTCTGTTTTTATTTTCTCTTATTCCTTTCTCAAATCCTCTTGAGGTTTGTCAGAGGACACACTTCCCTTTCACTCCAGCATTAGGATGCTACCACTCAAGCACTTAATCCAAAACAGCCAGTGAAGCGCTTGTGGACAGCTACCTGCCTGCCCTGCCAGTTGCCTCAATATTTACTTACAAACTCTGTATTGGGTAATTTTAACCCCATAACATGTTTTTAAAATATATTTTCAGGGATCCCACCACAATTTTTATTTTTACGCATTCGGAGGATCCACAAGGTAAATGAGGGTTACTGAGACCCTCCTGGGACCCAGCCCAATCACTTGCACCTCTGCACTCACATGGCCAATTTAGTGTTGACATTAAATATAACTCGTATGTCTTTGGTGATGTGGCAGGAAAATGCACACAGAGAACACACAAATGCTATATAGACACACCCTGCTTGAAGCAAATAATTCAAAAAAGCAATAAAAGTGCCTTCTATTGTAAATACTGATATCTAGTTCAGGGTTTTGGTGAGCAGATTTGAGCACAAAATGGGGATCATTAATATAATTATGCACATTAATTTTTTGATTTTTAACTTCAAACACATTAATTGGGGCTTTTAAATGTTTAAAATGTGTTTGCCTACAGTTAACCACAGCTAAGCCCATGATTATATTTTTATTTTATTATATTTTTATTATATTTTTATTCATTAAACAGTTTTAATATTATATGTATATGGTATATGTATGTATCTCTATGTAGGTATATATATTGTATACACACAGAATTTATTTAACTTTCATGTTTAGTGTCATATACACATTATAATGTGATACTTACTTTCATGTATCCAACAAGCTATTAATAGTATAATAATAGAAAAAACAAGTATTGAGCACAGTCGCAAATAACATATATATATATATATATATATATATATATTCACACACACACACACACATATATATAGCTACTCTGAGACCCATGCTTCAGTAATTGTATGCTTATGCAGCTCTCGGTTAGAGTGGCTGTTGAGCAACATTTTGTTCTGAGGATAAAAAAACTGGATCTCCTTGTGTGACTGCTAATGGTCCTAACCCATATGATACACGGTGGGTGGAAAAGTGATTGTGCAGAATGGCTGAGGCCTCTTATAACACTGTTCAACTTTAAGGCAAAGTGTATTGTATGTATTCTGAACAAAAGGCAGCTGTGCAGCGCTTTACGATGTTGAGTCAAACAGATTGTCATACTAGGATGTTATGTAGCCAGAGACATGGACTCTACTGTACACCTATTAATGTTGGTGAGCATATATGCTAACATTTGATGCAACAAAGGCACTGTTAAGACTCTTTGGATCAAACTGAGATGTGCTGTGTTCACTTGCCGTCTTCAGTGATGGTGGCCCTCTTGTGAGTGTCTCCTCCACCAAGATTGGCTTTGCCTCCTGCTTATCTTAAAGGTTTTGACAATCTCCTTCGTTTTGCTGACATTAATTGGGAGATTGCTGTTGTGACACCACAAATTATTTAGTTCAATGAAAATACATTGTTATTGATTCAAAAAGACCTGGAAATTCTTCTTGTCAGGAGAATGTAATAATACAACAGAATTAGAAGGACAACTTATGGGCAATGGAACATGCTGTATGTGTACAAAATAAAGATTAAATGTTATTCATTACCTGATGTTCTGCTGTTAACACCCTTCTTTGTAACTTATTCTGTGCTACTAGGCACTAAAGGATCCTTTAACGTAACACTGTCAGTAGGTGAATTAAGAAAATGAGTTTTTTTTTTTGCCTATTTTACCTCTTGCATTTAAATGCGCAAGATGCCTTTCCCTTTCAGTTCAGACTGTTTCTTCAATATTAGTTTGGTGAAAAAAACAAGACTGCTTGTGGATAAAGAAAATCAATTTAGAACAAGACTTGTCCAGATCATTTTTAGTTGTAAATACAGTTGAGTTGCAGTGATTAATTGATTTGTATGCTGCTCCATCCGTGACTCATTTATTCAGTCATGTTACTCCAAGACACAATTTTTACAAACACTTTAATCTTTCACTGTTCAAATTGTTGAAATGTATTTTCACATCTTTTCCTCTTCTAAATGGAACAAATTATGCATGGTGTCTTATTAACTGAGAAATGAAGATTTCATGCAATTCAAACGACCAAGTGAAGAACAAAGGTTGGTTTTAACATTTCTCTCCTTGCCTGTCGTATGAGTAAACTCAGCAAATGGAATTTGAATTCCATGTTGATTCTGTATATGTTATTTGGCATTTGCTTTCAAACTTTCTCTGATAAACTCTAGTAGAGTCAATAGGTACATTAAATGTCAGTATCTTCATGTCCTGATTGATTGACCATCTTTATAGGAAGTAGACACAGAGTCACTGTCCTTCACATGTAGCTATTGTGTTAGATATTGCCACAGCATACTTTTTAAAATAATTGGCATTCTGCATTTTATTTAGCAAAGCTATAGCTGCATAGAAGTGTAAAACCAAGCTGAACAGGATTTGCTTGGAGGTGAATCTGAAGAGTTAATTAAAATAATGGAGAGCATATTAAGTACTCGCAGTCAATGACATTCGAAAGCTACTCATTAGGCAAGATTTTCCAATAGAGTGGTGTGTAAACAGAAATAAGGTAAATGTTATGGTTAATCATGGTTGGATGTTA
The DNA here is from genome assembly GCF_016835505.1 of Polypterus senegalus. NCBI lineage: Eukaryota > Metazoa > Chordata > Cladistia > Polypteriformes > Polypteridae > Polypterus > Polypterus senegalus. The sequence continues at coordinate 70,388,147 of NC_053167.1, forward strand.
CTTCCTAATGGCTTTCTGCAAGATAATGGTAAAGAACTCTTTCCAGGTGTCCTGCTCATTAACAGATTGATGAATCACAAGCACCATTGCCCCAATTCCTTCTTCTCTTTCTTTGTTTATCTGTTCAGTATTGTGAAAAGCTCCTACACCAAAGATTTTAATAAATAGTTTAATCTTTTTTTTTTATTTTATAGAATCCAAAAATAAATTTCTTCAGGAATCACAATTTTTATACATATACTTGTGGCACTGGCTACTGCACTAAATCATTTTTTGCTTGCTGGTTTTTCATGTTTAGTTGGTGGTGTTCTGTTTTTTTTTTTTTTTTAAGGTCTCACAATAACAAACAACTGTGTTTTCTGATGGTTTTGCTTAGATTATATCTGATCATATTTCCTCAGTATCTGGAAGAAAATCTTAATGCAGGGTTGCTTTGTCGATAAAGATTCTGACAATACAAGGGGAAAGACTATTTACATTTCCATTCTCTAACCCCCATGTCTGTGAAGAAGTCTGCTGGTGGCATACGGGTTTACTAGCAGCCAACTGCTGCAGTCAGCCGTCATATGGAGTTCATCAAAACACATCATTCAATAAAGAATTTCCTAAATTAAACTCAACTTGATGACCGGTGCCACCCAAGCTATGGGCACAGAAAAAGATGCACCATTTGTCTTTATGTTAACTAACAAACTGAACTTTATGTGTGCATTTTTAGTAAATATTTAAGGTTTTGTGCCAGTCCGAAAATTCTTAAGCAAATCTGCTGCAATGAATAAATACATAGACAATTCCAAAGGCACTGATAACATTTTTAAGCTATTGCTGCCATGTTATTAACCTGACTGTTTTGCTCACAGAGTCCTGATAGCTACATAATGGAAAAGGGTAAAATGAATCAAGCCTCCATTCTGAACACTTGGTAAAGCTTCCTCTTTATCCTTAAACATTTTTGACGCACAAAATAAATTCTAATGCAATAACAGGTCTTGTCAGATTGTTTTAAAGCCACAAGCAGATGTTCACATTACAAGGTTTTTCCTCAAGAACAATGGGGTAATTGATCACCATTCTCGCAGTCATGTAAAGATTTCTTGTTTTTAGATGTGCAGTGTTTAAACCAGTCTTTTTTTACAATGAGCTGTTTGTTCATGTCTTGAGTGTTCACCTAGAAAGTGGTATTTGTTATTTTTAGTAAGGATACTACTGTTAGACAGAGAATGATCTTGTGTTTATATAAAAACAGCCGGTCGTTCTAAAGGACTGACCTTTTGGGTGCAAAGTCAATTAATTGCTTGAGGGACAGCATAAGTCTGTCTTGATTGGTTTGTATCATTAGCCATTAATATGTCTAAAATTAGACATTTCTGAGTCACATTAGGCAATCATTAGTTACATTGCTTGTATTACTTTAATGCAGCTGTAAGGAATGTGTTTGATACTTCCAGTACTGTCTAACTTGGAAATGTCTGACACTATGATATTTGTTTGGATGGATGGATGGATGGATAGATAAAGAGACAGACAGAGCAAGAGAGACTAAAAATGTGTAATAGACAGAGATAGAAGGAGAAAAAGTTAATTAGTTTTAAAGTAAGTTTGTATTTTATTAACCTTGAAGTGAAAATACTTGACTCGTCAAAGATCTTGCAATGTCATAGCTAAACAATAAAAAAAAACAAAGAGCAAACTATTACAAAAATGCAAGACAAAGACATTTACACACAATACCCTAATATACTTGTGATGGAATACTGCTGCATGCCAATGTGTCAGTTAAAGCTGTCATGATGAAAGGTGGTTGCGGTACAGTATACAGTTTGATGGGTGTGGTGCCCCCAGTAAGAGGTCCTAGCACACTGCAGATTCTCAATGAAAACAGGTCATGCAAAGAATGGGTCTCATTTGTCATGATGGCCTGTAATTTTGTTAATTTTTTTCCTGGATTGACTAGGGTACATCCTGTAGTACAGCTAGCCTTCCTAAACATCTTGCATCCACTGAGCTGGTGTTATTCCCTTAGTTGGACCACACTGTAGAATGGTACACTAGCTGCTGTAGATATGTAAAGCAATATATATTGTAGATGGCTAGCTGCTGTCAGAAAGTGTTCTAACAAATAGAAAGATTATATCTGGGTTTGCCTTTTTTTAAAGACTACAGCTGTTTAACAATTGGGTCATATCCTTAGCATTTTAGAAAACTGGTATGTACCCATCCACTTCATTTTCTTAACCTGTTTATAAAGGGCAGAGTTGCAGGGCAGGCGGAGACTATCTCAGCAGTCATTATACTCAAGTCAAGAACAACCTGTCCATTGCAGGGCAAACACTCACTCACTAAGGCCAATTTAGCAATGCGAGTTCACCTAATCTACATGTTTTTGGACTGTAGGAAGAAACTGAAGCACCCTGAGGAAGCCAATGTAGACATTGGGAGAATATTTATACTCCATGCAGGGAGCCCCGAGGGCACAAACCCTGTGCCACCCAACATATATGTGAAAATCTACCATTATTTGTGTTTAAAACAAGCATGCAATGCACCCTTCCCAGAGAAACGTTAACTGCTGACTCTGAAATGACCTAGACAGCTTATGGTTCACGTCTGAAACTTGTGACTCATCCAAGTCTGGTTTTCTCTTTGCCATTAAAGTAGCATGAATAAGGTGCACTGGCCCAGCTAGATAGGTTCATGAAAGCAATAATCAAGTAAAATGCAAACTTCACATATTAAAGACATCTTTAATCCAAAAACCGCCTTCTTTGTTGCTGTTCATCCTTGTATTACTTCTAGTTTCTATATAGGCATATTCAAATCAAGTTAATATTTACTTTTTAAGTACACATGTGATATTTATAAGTTCTGAACACTGTAGATATTGTAAATTGGGCGGGGGGTGTTACACAGTATTATGCTGGTGACACCAAGTGATATAAAGAAGGATGCAAAATACAAATGTAAAACCTTATGTCTTGTCTGCATCCTCAATTTTGACATGCTATTCAACAAAAGTAATTTGGAAAGAAGTGATGGGAAAGCAGATGCATGAGTGATGAGCTCAATGTTAATACACACAAGTGGTGTTATGCTGAATAGATAACTTTAGGGATAGAAGTGCATTTTTTACCTGTTTAATGAAATTCTGGAAATGTCCTACAGGGTCTGTTCAAAATTGCACAGCACCTTTTTAGTAAACACTAGCTGTCCTCCGCAGCTCCGCCCGTGTAGTAGTGAAACAGGACAAACTTTAAAAATCAATACTTTTTTTTTTTTAATCTAATAATTTGTATTGAGAAGAATTTATATTGATAGCTTTCGTATCTGAGGGCCTCTTGATATACAGTATTTTTAATTTTGCTATCATGGGCGAGAATGTAGCTGTGATTTCTTTGCCACAAATGTAAAAAGTTGACACGGTATCTCTGGCCAAGCAGAAGGTAGGTATGCTCCAAAGTCAAACGTTGCCACTGTATCTGATCATGTTCAGCTCTGACAGGAGAGCGTCCCCCGTGTGGAGAGACGACCACATGGCTGTGATATCTCTGGCAATGAGCAGGTACCCTCTAAACACACGTAGCTGTGATCATCTCTAAAAAACGTCAAATGTTACTCTTTAACAATCTCTAGATGATAATGTCTGCTGAACAAACGTGTATCGCTAGCTAAGCAGAGGCAAGGTACACTTCCAACACATAGCAAGAGGTAGAGCGACTCGAACAAAGGCTGGCCTGTAAGTGGGGATGGCCCCACCCGGGTAAAGCCTCCCACCCCCCTCGGCCCGCAGCCTATCTCTCGGATTCACACAAATAAATTGATGCTGCAACCTAACTATGATACCTAGCACGATGAGAGGAATCGCAAAATCAACCGGAATGTTCAAGCAAATTCTAGAAAAAAACCTGATCTAAATCGATTAAGCAGTTCACTTGTGAAAAGCAGACAGACAGACAGACATTGGATTTTATATATATATATAGAGATTAGGACAGCTGGTTAGGTGGATTGGTGACTCTAAATTGGTGGGTGTGTGGTGTGTGTAAGTGTATGTATCTGAGTGTTGTTCCCTTGCGATGGCCTGGCATACTGTCAAGGGGATTGCACCAACCTGGTGCCCTGTGCTTTCTGGGACAGACTCCAGCCCCTCCTCCATGACCCTGCTCAGGATTCAGCGTGCTTGGAAAATGGTATGGTATAGTCATTCTAACTGTTTTCTTAATTAATGACTAGTGTTTGCTTCTAATTCAGTTCATTTCATTTATTTGCTATTTAAGACTCAGACCCTTTAACTCAGGGCTGAGCAACGTCGGTCCTGGAGGGAATTGGGGCTTCAGGTTTTTGTTCCAATCACTTCATGGGAAATCATTCATTGCTGATGAAGCACTTATTGCTCACATGATATTTTTCGGCTTCATTTTAGTTTTCTCGCTTGTTAAGATTTTGAACCCTTAATTGCTTATTTTAGCCTTAAACAGCTGCATTAATTGTTTTAACTGCTCCTTATTAGCAATAAGATGCAAACAAAAAAGGAACCAGCAGTTCTACATTACATCTAGTGTGTCTCCCGTTTCCACCCATGTGTATTCATCATTGACTATTTGGCTTAATTAAGCACTCAGAAGGAAACTGAAGAGAAGTGAAGAACTGAAAATTATGCATCCATTTTAGGCTTTAAGTCATTTGGATGATATATGTGTCATTAGAAAGAAAAAGAATCTATGATTTAAGAATGAACTGATATGGTAGAGTTAAAACATTAACAAGCTATGGAATTAAATAAGATCTGTTATTTGTGAGGATTGGTTTCTAATTAAGCAACTGGGTTGGAACAAAAACCTGCAGCCACTGTGGCTCTCCAGGATCAGAGTTGGGCACCCCGCTAGAGTATGATAACAACACATTAATAAATATATAAAATAACTATGTTAAAGTGCTGCAAAAAGCAAGACAGTTGCAGACTGCCTAATGAAAAATTATATGGAGAGTCCTGATACTAAAAAAGAAAAATCACAAAATGTTTTAAGTGTCAAAAAATAAGAAGCATTATCAACAGTAAACCATGTGTTTTATTTGTCTGTCAAGTTTCAGACCACACTGTCTTTCTGTGTTGATGATGATAAAGGAAGAATAAAATATATCAGTTTAAGCATTGCAAAACAGTAGGGATCAGTATCATTCTGCTTCTTAGTTCCAAAAAATATATTTTATTTAGTAGCACTTTTCAGGTTGTTCAAAAACAGTGTTCTGTAAAATCAAGGAGTCAAATACAGTAATGTATCATGGAATCAGACTAATTATAATAGAGAATATTCAGTTCAATTCAATTCAGTTTCATTGTCTCAAGAAGGACATTTGGTTTGTCTTCAGGTTTTCAAGTGGGACCACAATGTAACATTAAAAGCACATCAACAAAGAACACAGCCATCAAAACATAAGCTAACTGTTCCCCCATAATTTAATCCTGTGAATGTTTATTAAAATTGAACATATTTAGAAGATAAATAGCAGTTGGCCACAACTGAAACAGATATTGTAATGTGTGAGTTCTGACAAGATCCATGTTACTTTTCATAATACCTGCTTATTAAACATGCCTGTGAGGTTGAACTGTTGAGACTCTGATATTTTTGCTCCATTTTACAAAGTGGTTTTTATTCTATTTTTGCTGCTGACCATGCCAGCACAACATAAGTAAAGACAGACTCAATACACAGTTTATAAAAGAGTGACATAATGGTAGGATTTAAATTAAAAGATTCAATTTCCTTAGACAGTAGAAGTGCTGCTGTCCCTTTTTGTAGATGGCTTCTATATTTTGTTACAAGCCGCTTTTGCATCTATGATTGCTTCCAGATATTTATAACTGTCAACAATCTCCACTGTTTAGTCTTTGATGATTGTTTCTTGTGAGTGAATGGTGTTCTGAAATCAATTATTAGTTCCCTAGTACATGATGTACAGCAAAATAAAACGTGCAGCCTTAAGAAAATACTGCCAAATGCAACCAGCATTGCATTAGCACAAAGGAAAGTTGACTTTACATTGTGCCCTCAAAGTCATCAAGTGAGTACAGTACACCCTGAAAATAAAATGGAATTTCCTTCTGGAGTTTTGGATGAGCAGCATTTAATGCTTGAGCACTCAGGAAGGGATCCTGGTGCCAGGGGTAGGCTGAAAGTAGTATTTATTGGAAGGTGGTGAAGGTGAACATGTGCAGGAATAAACATTGCTGCGTCATTAAGGGTAGAATAAGCAATTGGGATTTGAAACTTTGTGGAATAATGGGTAGAAGTGTGCTTAATAAGAAATAATTTATTAAAAAAGTAGTCTAGTTATTGAAGATCAATTAGAATTAGTTATTATTTAGTGAATAAATTATAAAATGTCAGCAGATTAGACCAAAAGAGTAGACAAATGAGGTTAAGTAGCACAGGATATATTAATCTACAGCATTATACAGTAGTACTGTATATCTGTCTTGTAATTGTTTTCAGTGGAAGTAACTACCAGTAGCATTTTAGATGTGTATTTCTTTATCACTGAGCTTGAAATACATCATGATGCTTATAAGCAATGTGATTATGATATAAGGAAAGTGGTAAAAGCCAAGGTCAGCTTTCTGTTTGTATGCAAGCTCACTTCAGCTAGATTTCTGCAGTCCCACATTTGGCAGCTACATTGCCTTTTCAGTTTTGTTTCTTCATAATGTTGCTGTTCTCAGTAAAAAGTTCTGACATTCGGATACAGCACATCACAATAGATTACATCCTGCAAAATACAGTCACTCTTGTGCTTTCCCTCTAGGGAGCTCTTTTTATTCATTTCTTGACAGATCCTCGCCCTCCTCCCTCATCTTAAAAAGGCACACTCTAGAACTGCACTGGTCTCCTAAAAGCAAGTTTATTATGTGCCGCTTCACTAACAAAGCATGTGTGCAGTTTGCGAAAGTTTAGTCCTATTGCTCAAACAAGGTGGACTGGAGTTGTCATCCTCGAGTGTATTTCATGGGATGCTTTTGATGTCCCTTATATGCTGTAATTCTGCCTAAGGGCGTTACTTGCATGGCCATGAAGGAAATGTTAAGTAACCTGAAATCATATATTTTCATGCTTATGTGACTATTTTCTATATTTCCATTATTATAATATGGAGTTGCTATTATAGAGAGACAGCATGCTGAAATACATTCTATCATTGGATTAATTAACAGCATAACACATTTTCTGACCAATAATTTCAGGTTACAGAGACCACTTTGACCTTCAGGTCATACTACATTTCAAAGTGCCACTCATTATTGTGCACTATTTGTGCATTTGAATTTCTTGGCTGTAAGTGTAATTTCTAATTTATTAATGAGGACTTAATAATTTGCAAACATTTTAAAGGAAAATGATGCTACCATTAATGCCAGGGAAAAAACAAAACACATAGCTGAAGACTCAAGGATAAATGCCAAATAAGCAGAATTGGTTATCTCCAGGGAGAAATTTCTTCGGATGTTAGTGACAAGCATGTAATAGCACCTTAAGGATTGAGTGCTAAATTATCTAGGATGAAATCTGTTTCCAGGTAGATTTATAAGAAATGAAGAATAAGGTTATTTATGCCGCAGTACACCAGGTGTAATATTTTAAAAAGTGGTAAAAGATTCCAGTTTGCATCTGTTGTGTTTGTAGAGGGCTTAGAGATCCTATACAGTGATATGCAGCATTTTTCATTCCGACATCACTGCATTGACACTCCAGAGGGTTTGTTTATCTCTATGTAAATGGAGGTAAAATGAATCCTTGAAAAAGGGGAACTTTTGGTTTTGACCTTTATTGTTGCTTGGTTTTTATTTTTCATCACATCTGTTAGCACACAAAACTCATTTTTTCTATAAGGGCAGTCCTGATAATGTCGTATAAAATGAACTTCACATTGCCAGAATGTGGAGTCATATAGTGATGGTATTTACTAATCATGGATCCTCTTCTCAAAACAACACGTTTAGCTGATTTGAAACCAAAAGGTTGACATTCCAAGAAAGTCTCGGTCTTCCCCCAACGGGAACCCTGTGCACTTTGCAAGTCCTCCTGTATCTTCTTCATGCTTCCCCTCAGGAGAAAGGCTTAATTCATTCACCATTATGGATGGCTGTAGGCTGCTTAATGTGATGGGCATTTTCTTCTTCCCCTGACCATTTGATAGGAGCTAGCTGCAATCTACTTTCAAATCCTTTATTCTCTCAATTATCGTATCAGAGTTTTAGTATCATTTAAATTCAAGATTTTCAGTGCTTGCCGTGAAAGTCTGCTATATAAAATATTGGTGTAGCAGTGCAAATGGGGAATCAAAGGATGGTTACATTGAGAATGTTTGCTTTCAAATGGGTCAAGGTACATTTTTGATTAGTTTAACAGCAAACAAACATTACTGTTTTTTTTTAATAATTAGCTTAATAAGTTACTGATTTGATCATCCAAACTGAATTCAATGGACTTCTGAACCACACAGTCTTTAAGACTACAGCTGCATGAACTGCCATCCATTGTGTGACTTGGAGAAAGAAGATTTCAGCTTTAACAAGCCTCTCCAGTTAGCAGCAGTGGCTTCTGTTTTGCTGAATTATGAAAAATTTTCAGTTTGTTGCCAGGCATTAGATATTGATTTTCTGCCACTCATGCTCTTTGTTTATCCATAATTTCTGTCATGAAGTGTATTTTCTTTGTTACAAATGAAGTGTCTTGCATGCTGGTCTTTTGTCTTTGTATTTTGGTGCTGGTTTTGCTGAAGTCTAATTGTTTTCATTTTTAAAGATGAATGTAACTTTTATTGTTCTTATTTTTAATGTTTCAGCTTTAATTAGTTTTAACCAGCCCTGTTTTCCTTAAGTACAAACAGCAAAAGATTGAAAGCCATGTTGTACAGATTAGTGTTTGCTGCTTTAAATGGCCCAGTCCACTTAAATTGCTTAGTACGGTTCATCTCCCAAAGAGAGAGACAGGGTTAACGGAGGTTGGGATTAGTCTCATTTAGAAGGATTTATAATAAAGGAAGATGCAGTGTTGTCATCATCGACTAAGTAGACTAAAGGCATGTGGTATTTAGAAGAGGTTCCAGGTCTTTACGCAACCTTGTGCTTCTTATTTGGGAGATACGCACCCTTCATGAACCAGAATTGGATTAACTGGGTTTGTGAATTTTATGTTACAATGGTTTAAGTGGAATTGCAGGCCTGTTAAATTTAGTTCTATTAATAAGCCTACTATTTTTGCTCTAGCTAAGGTCTTGCCTTGCGGTTATATAACTTTGGAGGATAAAAGTTTGTACAAGGCTAATATTCTGTTTTTGTGCCTAATTATGGTATTTGGTAAGTAAAACCTTATTCGCCATTTACATTATCACATGCTTTATGCTGTGTTTCTCTTTGATCCTGTGAAATTGATCTCATTCTGCTGGAGTGATGGACAGTGGTTCTGCTCACAATGGGCACCTCTCCAGCATTAAGAAAGGTATTGGTAATTTGATTTCATGCTGCCTGCCACAAAAGAAACCTCTTTGAAAATGAGATGTCTTGTTTTATGTGAGCCATTTGTTGATAAAAGCTTAAAAATGTGTGAGTTGAAATAAAGAGGCTTTCATAGAAACTTGTGAATGATTCTTGGTGTAGAAATATCTAAAGGAAACCTGTAATTTGTCCATCCATTTTCTATACTCAATTTATTACTGGGTCAATGAGAGCACTGGTTATTTATGTATAATTTCACATTGGGCAGAATATTCCTCAGTGTCAATTTATGTACACATTCAAAAATACATTTGTCTTTGTAAATTAAGATTGTTTGATTGAGGAGTGTTTAACAAGGCAGTGCATTGGGTAAATGTCATCCTTTAGCCCTCCTTAGGGACTGACATTTCTTACAAGACTACTGAGTTGTGCATATTTACAAATGAACTCAGTTACAGATATCCAAGAAGTGTAAAAGTGCATAAGCTTTCATTAGTTTCAGCAGTCCTGTGCAATTTATTTGCTGGAGCCATCTGATGACAGAATATCTCCGCACAAGTAAGTAACGTCAGCACAGCATTGAGAGCATTGTTTCTGCCCAGAGCTCACAAGAGGCACATGTGTAAAGTACTGTATATCCCTGTAGGAGGTACATTTTTAACATGGACCGTTTTATTGAATTGAATTCAGTAAAACGTATGAAAATCCCCAGGATGCCATTTTGTGAGTGCTTGTTTGAAGATTGAATCAGCTTCATCTAAACATCAGCAGTCACAGAACTGCCTTCAGCCTTGGATTCTACTGCAGAAACAACAGAGTGAAACGCACAACTAGAACTTTACAACTCTTGATCTTTGTGTATGTATAACTGCAAGTTCTCATTTTAACATTTGAAACCCATTAACAAATTAATGAATTAATTGCATACATCTTCCTCTAACAGACATGCTAATAACACAAGAGCAAGAGGCTGTTAACACTAGCTGCTGTGAATCCTGTCTTGCAGCTCTTCCTTAAAAACATTACTTTTTTTTTTGTTCTTTCTATCTGTCTTCTCCCATCAGTGGAAAGTTGAGGAACCAACGGACTATGTGAGTAACACAAGTGTGTGCCAGTCTGTGCCAAGGTTTCTTTAACCAGTGTGGGGCCGGGTCTTTTTGGGAATACTATGCAGTACTCTCAGCTGCACCCTTTGCTATAATGAAAACTAATGCTCTTCTTGTTGCTTAAAAGTGTGTGCTAGTGTTTAATGCTATGTGTACAAATGTATCCATTTAAACTTTAGTTCATCAATGCATAGAATCATTTCAAGCAACCTTTTTGCTAAAGGATTAAATTGCATCCATTCTTATCTGTTGTTTTGTCATAGTTAAAAACAGTTGATAGGTTTATTATGCAGTCACGTATGGAGTAAATGGTGAGATTCCATGGGATGTATTTGCTTAATTTTCTCATTGTGAAAATAATAAAATTTGCAGTGCTGCAAGATTGTGTTAGTCTGGACATGTGCAGAGGAGAGATGCTGGGTATATTGGGAAAAGGATGTTAAATATAAAGCTGCCAGGCAAGAGGAAAAGAGGAAGGCTTAAGAGAAGGTTTATGGATGTGGTGAGAGAAGACATGCAGGTGATGGGTGTAACAGAACAAGATACAGAGGACAGAAAGATATGGAAGAAGATGATTCGCTGTGGCAACCCCTAACGGGAGCAGCCGAAAGAAGAAGACTCTATGGATGTATAACTATAGGGTGGTCCAGATCTAATTACGCAATTTTCATTGTGCTATAACTTACTACGTTTATTACATAGAAAATCACCCGAAAAATCCCAGACCATCGAGAACTGTGTGAACTGACGACATGAAGAATCATCTTTGTGCCGAACTGGAATCGTCCCCGCATAAATCAAAGTCATCCAGATGATCTGGATCTGCATAATTAGTTCTGGACCACCCTGTATGAGTGCTAGTGTTGCCTTAAGACTGACAGGAAAGGGTCTCTTCTGGCAAGATAGAAATGCTGGCAAGGATACTTTGCATATGTCCAACCATTTGTTCATTCTCAGCATCTTAATACCAGTCTATTGGATAGCATGCACAAGTACTTCCATAATGTGCATAATTTAAATGTAGTATTTAACCTTTTATGCATGTCTTTGGTTTGTGGACTGGACATCCATTTCAAATTTTAATTTACATAGTGAAAATTCTAACATTTAAATTAAAATGAAAATTTTAGGATCAATGTTTTTCATGTTTGCCAACCTGGAATAAAAGTCACCAAAGATAGGTCCAAATGTCAGAATAATGATTTTATTACAGAAAAAGGAAGAATGAAAGCATGAAGTGACAAGCAGGTTTCAAATAAAACAAAGGACAAAAAAATGCTGATGCCCCTTTGGGCTAACTATACCCATGGATTACATGTGTAATGTGTTTTTGTGTTAATATATGTTACTTATAAATCCTTTCAAATCACTTTTTTTTTTTTGGTCCGGTGCCTCCAGACTCACTGATTAAAAAAAAAAAACACGTGACATACCAATCGACTTGTCTTGATGTCAAGATGTTGCACTTTTTGGGGTTCTCCCTGTTTTTGGCCATCTACATCATTATTTTTTCATCTTTTATGCAAAAAGCATTGTGTATGCCACATCAAAATGACACTTTTTTTTGACAAAAATTTTTAAAAAATGTCAATAAAGGCATGTGGAATTTTATGGTATTTTGAGGTTAATGATCATAATATTTGTTGATATCTGATTCTTTACTGGCAGTCCTAGCCTTCTAAGAGCCACCCCTAGAAGGTTCAAAATGACAAACTTCACACATAACCATATGGGGTATCGTTTTAGACTTTTTTAAGGTCAATGATTAAGAATATGATGATGTTTTTGATTTTGCTAGGTATCTAGTCCCCTGTGGACCTCTATCACTGCATGGAACATGTCAAATTCTGGTTACAGAGGAGAATATTTAAACTTTGAACATTTAAATTGATAGTACACATTTTAACTTTACAGTTATCTGACACAATTATTTTTGTTTATTACGTACTTCTGCTTCATGAAGAAAAGCATTACATTTTCTTATGAACACCCGGAGTTAAGGTGGCTTACGCTAATTCAGGCTTTTTTCTTTCAGTGATCAGCACACACTCTTCCTTGTCCTCTTCTCACCAGTGGCATTAAGGAATAGACATTTAACTTTTCCTGGTTTCAAGAAGTAGCTTTTTAAACCTCCCATTTTGCATTTAGGATTTAGAGATACCATGGAAAGTCTTAGTGTTATCAAATTCAAGTTCTTTTGTTTGCTTTTAACTGTGATCCCTTTTTCTTTTAGTTAATACAATAAGTACCACTTTTTGGCAGCCTGTCAACCTATTAAACCTCATAACCATCTTGCATGGTTTTCTTCCACTGTTATCTTGGGGGATCCACTGTAGTGTTTCTTCTGAACATTTACCCATTTTGTTGGACACACATTTCTTTGATAGAGAAGTGTTCCATTATCCAGAAAGTACTTCTCTGTCTATGACCCCAGGTGGGCCTTTCGTTGTTGCTGTATTTCCTTCAGATTTTAGGTCCGTTGATGTTCTACCTTCTATCAAAATTTACTGGGCTATTTATATGTACCTGCAGTATGTGTTTTAACTATCTTTCATTTGTACTCCCCACCACATGCTTCATATTGTAACATTTTTATTTATATGAACTCCATTTATGTTCTGTGGCTGTAAACTGAACCAGTTAACTTGGAGTTGATCACATGTGTTGTCAATTTGATTTGGAGCAACTGTTTGGCTCCAGAGTTAGTGTGTTGATAGGGGTTAGGTGCTTCTGCAAGTCTCAGTTCTACTCTGTTGCAGAGTCATGACCCACAATATTCTTTAAGCTGTCTCCACAGCTACGTAAGAAGCACGAAAACATTTGTTTCTACACAAAAAAAAAACCCAATAAGAACAGACTTTTTATAATGGAGATGAATTTGGCTGATGCTGCCATGGCAGCTTTGACACCTAGCAATCACAACAGTCTCTTTTTTTATTTTTGTACATGTGCACATCTATTTATCTGTTTGTCTAATATTTATTTATTTATTTTTGTCTGAATTTGTGACATGTGGTTTGCGTGAGAAGTGGATTTAGTTGTGGGCTTGCACCGAGCTATAGAAGTTAATCTTGTTTTTGTTTTGATTTATGAAGGTTAAACCTGTGGTTTATGTGCATAGAATTTCTTTAACTCACACCCAAGTGTTGGCAGCAGTCTTGTTAACTTGTCTGTGCAGAGCTGCTGACTTCCAAGAATACTTTCAGCATGCTGGTACTTGTGTCCTAAGGTTTCACTCCACAGTGAACCTGCAGGGCTAGCCTAATGAAATCTGATAGATGAATATCGTAAACGTTAACAGATTGAGATCAGCCAGCTTCATTTTACTGTGCTTAAAGATTTTTTGAACTGTGGAGGAAATTTGGAATTTACGTTGGAACATGCTACAGAACTTGAGTTTCTTTGTTGGAGGATATCATAGTTTGTGAGTCAGTGTGACACTTTTGTGCTTATCTAGACATCATGAGAAGATTCATTGGAAAGTCATTCAGACGTTAACTCTAGACAATTATTAGCGCAACCTGCTGCTGGCTTAAATGTGCTCTTTTAAATTAAATCCAACAAAATGACAAGTCTTGATATAATTATAGATACAGTGATAATTATCCGTGTGTGACACTGCAAGCAAGTGAACCTTTTTCTTGCCTTACCATGTCCATATATCTAAGACCCAAACTGTGCCTCTGCATCTCACAAACATTTGGCTAATAACTGATTGTGACCTAAGTGAACATAGCATCAGTTCAGTCCAGGCTATCTCAATAGTCTTTGTGTCTACTGAAACATAGTTCTTGCAAAAAGAAAGGAAATTTCTACTAAATACTTCACTATAAGTTAACTGACTTTAATGATTTAACATTTCAGTGTCCATTAAAGCCATATAAAAATAGCACTTATTTTTTAAAGAAAACTGCTTAATTTACTCATAGCACAAAAAAATAAGCAAAAGAATTAGTAAACCTTTTACATTTTGCAGTTATCATATCAAGTGCTCACCTAAATCTATCAAGTATATATCTTTGCAGCCCAACCCTCCACCGAGGAGCTGCCAAGTGAGTGAAGTTAACTCCAGTGGGCAGTAAAAGTAGGTAGAGTTGACTCCAATTTGTGTCCTGCTAGTTACGCTGTGGTTCAGATTAGGATTGTAGGAGGGTTATCTGACTCAAAAATGTAAATTAGCTCCACCTGCGAGATACCAGTCTCTAAATCTTAATTCCTCATGTTCTGAGCCCACCTGACTTAATACCTATCTATCCTGATTGGAATACAGTAATCCCTCGCTGCATCGCGCTTCGACTTTCATGGCTTCACTCTATCGTGGATTTTATCTATCTATATAGATATATCTAAATATATAACGTGGATTTTTCACTGCTTCGCGGGTTCTGTGGACAGTGGGTCTTTTTACTTCCGGTAAATGCTTCCTCAGTTGGTTTGCCCAGTTGATTTCATACAAGGGACGCTCTTTTGTGTTTATCTTTATGCGTAGTCAAGCCCTTCGTTATGGCTCCAAAACGATCTGCTCCTGCTACTGTTTCAGGGGCCGTGCCCAAGCGCCAACGGAAGATGTTAACGATTGCCAAACAGGTAAAAGTTTTGGATATGTTGAAGGAAGGGAAAAGCTACACCGCTGTAGGACGCCATTACGGCATCAATGAGTCCACGTTTATTTTTATTTAAAAAGGAGGAAAAGAATATAAGATATACGGCTGCAGTGTCCTTTTAACCAGGGTGCAAAACGAGTTGTAAGTGGACGTAATAAGGCAGTAGTCCGGATGGAATCTGCTTTAGGGATTTGGATTGAAGACTGCCGGAAGAAGAACAACGGCGGTGCTACACAGTCGCCTAAAGAGGCTCCTTTAGAAGGGCTGTAACGCTCTCCTTTGTTGTGCAATAAAATTAAACTCATCGTTATCGGACAAGTCGTCGTGCCATTGTTGGTGAGTAACCATAATTAATTTTCTACTTACAGTGCTTAGTGCATGTACGTATGTTTAGTGTCACTGCACACACATTTACTGTATACTATTTTTCTTTCATTGTACGTATTTATTGCTGGTGGCCTGTCTATCGTAATGTCTATAACATATGTGATATCGGAGATGCTTGATATCTTTTTAAAATAATATTTAGGTTTTACTGTATATAAACTGTGCTTACATACGTAATTTAAATGAATCTTACCTAATACCTAAGAGAATACAAAGGGTTTATGCTGTATAACTGTGCGTGGAATATTTATAAACAGTGTGGGAGAGTTTATAAGGGCTTAAAATATATAAAAATAACCATACAAACATATGGTTTCTACTTCGTGAATTTTTACCTATCGCGGGGGGTTCTGGAACGCAACGATCGAGGAGGGATTACTGTATACCACTTAACCGAAAGGGGGCTTTAGAGCCTAATTAAACTGCAAGAGACATATTATATAATTCATGCACTAGCACACATTTCTTACATTTTATTAAGAATCAAATTAAAACTCTGTTCAGGTATTTGCACAATTAAAAACAGCTGACATATACAAAGTTTTTGTTGTTTTGGTTTTTTTTTTTTTGTAACCAATCAACCCCACTTTACTCAAATTTGGTTGCAACCAAACGGTTGAAGTCTTTGATACTCCCAGTACTCTTGTTGGGCATTTTATGCAAAAAAATTGCCACTGCTTCAAAATCCACTATTAACATCAGCAAAAGAAAAAAATACACCTTCTTTAAGCAGCACTTTAAATAAACACACACGATTGTACACTCAAAAGTCCCAGAAAACACAGAAGCTATTGATACAGTCTGGAGTGAACTGGTGTGGTGGGTGGGTGATTTTTTTTTCTTTATTCTATTTCAATAAGCTGGCCAGCACAATTCATCACATTTTTGTGATGGTAGTGGGCTAATTTTTGGAGAGTGGGCAGTGTATGTAAAGAACATAAAACGGAGCATTTGAGGCATTAGCATTATTTTGCACTAAGACAGAATGGTGATGGATAATGGACACTGAAATTTTTCATCAATAAAATCTAGTTAACTAGAGTTTAGTAGAGGCATTTCTTTTTCCTAGTCAGTAAGAACTAAGTCCCAGAAGATACAGAGGCTTTTGAGATAGCCTGGAGTGAAGTGGTTCTTGGGAGAAAATTTTTTTGATATTCTGTTTTAGTTGCTGACCTGCACAGTTCACACTGCTTCATCTGGGTCAGGCACATTGCATTTTGTATTTCATGTATACGATTGTCAGCAGTGTTGGGGCAGCAAAGGAACATTTTGTTGCATCAGTGAGGTGTGTCCTCCAGAGACAAGTGATGATGTGAAGAGGTAATGAGAGTAGCTCACACCCTGCCCTGAAAATATCTGCTGTAAAGAGCTTTCTAGTATGACCAAACACGTCATAAAATCATTCACTACACCCTCCTTTTTAATATAAAATTGGGCTGCATTTGTGAGGTGACAGATGTTAACAGTACATTTACGCACGTTATCAGGTATGCACAGTGGCTCCCAGGCAGTGATGTCATGTGCATTGTGGCAGCCTTAGCAACAACAAATATTAACTGCTGCATTCAAGTCCCTGTGGTGCTCTCAATGACAATATGCTATTCCTTTTTCATATGCCCTGCTTTTGGTAAAATCTACATTCACCCGTATTTGTAGTGTGTGTTTTTCTTTTTAATCAAAAAATTTCACCCTACTATTCCTTAGACAGGGTGTTCTAAAACAAACATCCTATTATGTGTTTGAGGCCTGGCAGAAATGACACTTAGCTGTTTTTGTTTTCTTTCCTTTCATGATGCAAGGATTGCACCCCGGCCCACTTTAACATATTCACTACAGCTAGTCTTCTGTCTCTATGTAGATATGCAGTGGAAGCTCAAAAGAAACTTACAAGCCAGCACCTTTGAAATACTTGCATTTATTCGAGAAGCAATGCAATTGTCAGGTTCTTTGCAGGCTGTCAGTGACATGACTTGAATTGCAAACTTTGTCCTTGTCCATTTATAATTGACTTGGCTGTATAATGAAAGCATTCCGTTTTAATTTGCTCCTCTCTAACAAAGTAATGATGATCATTTGATAACGTTCTACTGGTTTTATTTCCATCTGCAAGTGGCCTCACCTGAATACCTGACTCCAGTTATGATTCTTTTTTTTTTATCACCTCTATTACATTTCTTCAGTTGAATTTTTAGTGGGCCAGTATATTCACTGAACTAATTTTGCCTTAGACTTAGCCCTTTCCTAATTTTTCTTCTAATGTTTAACTTATCAGTATCACTTTATTTATTTATTTGTTTCTATTTTTTTTATTAGTTTATTTGTTGTACTGTTCTTGCCTACCAGTTTTTTTTTTTTTTGTTTTTCAGTCACGTGCCATTTAGAAAGTTTGTAATACCAAAGTCTCCTATCTTATCACCAGATCCAGATTTCCTGTCTCTGGGAATACTGTATCTGTGGGAGCCATAATGAAGATAGCTTTATTATTATTATTATTTGATTTGGACATTTGGCCTTAAACTAAAAAAGGGGTGCCATTTGAAGCAGGATTTCCTTTTATGCTCTGAGCAATTCCATAGCTGCTGAATTGTCAGACTTCTGAAACACAGTGACTATTCAAAAGCATAAACACAATAATAATTTGAAATCGATTGTACAGATGTTTAATTATAATAAATAATGAACTGTTAATATACTAATACAAAAATAATGAAGAATGGCAGTGGCAGGCAATAACTAACTAAGTGGAAAATGAAAAATGTGTCTAACTCTTATTATCCCCTATTTTCCTTGACCAACCATGGATGCATTAGTGACAGGCCTTTCCTTGTTTGGACTTTCATTTTAAAAATTAGAATAATGCGACACCTTCAAATTAAACGAAAAGGGAAACTTGCTAAAAAGTCAGTCATGGCTACAAATTGATTACATTAGAATCACTTTTGCTTAGAATGCTAACTTAATTTCTGCTGCTTGTCAGAATGTTGAGGTGAGCGAGTTTCCGTAGCCAAAGGGAAAGTACATGTAGCTTAAGCAAAGCTTTGATGGGTGATCAACATCAAGGATTCCCTCAAGGTTTATTGCTTTATCTCATTCTAGGTTTCTTTTAATGTTGGAGTGCTAGTGTCAGTACATGTTCATTGTCACCTGACAGCTTGATGACTCTGTAGCTGACCATGTTCTTCTTAATATCATCCTAGAAGCAGTTATTTTATCCAAAGTATAGAAAATATGCTTCTCTCTCTTATTCCATCCTTTCTTATAGATGCTATCCTTTCAAACCCCTCATTTTGTGACTTTTATTTTATTTTGGCAGTTCCAAGCAATCTGTTTCACTAGGTGTTGAAGTCTCACTATTTATTTTACATCCTTGGTATCTTCTCTTCCCTGTTTATACCTAGGACATCAAAGCTCACAGATGTTCGTTTTTTTGCAACATTTTTCTGCATTGTATTCATTTATTTATTTTATGCCTCAAAGCACAGGTCCAAATGTGGCCGTGGGGCCTGCTTATACGCGTTGTGTTTCTCAGCATGGTGGGAAAGGGTTTTGTGTGATTGCGATTAAAAAAATAAGCAAACTAGAAGACAGGATTTAAAAAAAGCCTTAATTATTCATGTAAATATGCTGTAGAATTAAAGGAAAGTAGAAGAAAAATAAGTAAGTTTGATTGTAAGCATGTGTTCAATAAGTGCAATGTGCACTGAGAAGAGTTAAAACTAAATCCATTGTGATATTGTACCATTAATGTGGTGATGGAGCTTATGTGTGCTCAAATAAACCAGTGGTGTATTTAATCATGATTTTTAACCTAAAAAAAACAACAAAATTGAAACTTTCTCTTTCACTTAAATGTTTTGGAAGGTGTGGTTCATATATTAAGGCTGTTGGTCATTGGCTTTATGTATTTATATATTTTATTTATTTGTTCAGAGAACCATATATGTTAGTGTATGTTTAACAGTGTACAATGTTGTTTTAGGTCTTTTTAAGTATCCAAATTACTCAACTGAAAACATTTAAACAAATTGTACAAATAAGCACCTTAGATACATAATGCAAAACTCTTACAATTCCCGATTAGGTACCCAAGCTAAAGCAGCAGGGCCAATGATTAGTTTCAAGCCAGACAATAAATAATCATTCTGGTTTCCACTTTCATCAGAAAGGACAAGACTATTGCTCTTTTATGTACTGTAAATTATTCTTTCAGTACAGTTTCCACATTGCACGCAGAGGTGTTTTCTGCGTGGGATAGTAAAGACTTCATTATTCTATAATGAATGTAAAAAGGATGAGGAAGCACAAAACCTGAGCAGAAATGTGCATACTAAAAGATAATTTTGCCTTTCAAATACCCTCCTTTGGCAGGCGGCTTCCCCTCCACAGCTTAATTTTAACTATCAGCAGCAAATGTATTCAAAGTGGCCGGCTGAAGCTCAGAGCAGTGGCCAAGCAAGCAAACCTCACTAACATTGTGCACTGGTATGCACTGGTCACCCAGATTTGTATTGTGCTACAAAGACTTAAAATGAATTTGTTTTTTAATTCAGAATAAGAACACTGACATATATGGTTTGTTGTATATGGTTGTTGGTGAATAAGTGCTTTGCAATCAGTTTGAAATTTTTCCTATTAAAGCCATCAAAAAGTTTTGGAGTTGCGAGTGAGATCATGATATTTTTCACTCCTGACAAAGCTGATGCTGAAGTTGATAAAACTTTGATGGTTTTAATCCCTGGGGTGTGTTCAGAAAGTGTTGCTTTTGTTTGGTGCATGCTTTGATTATTATTATTGTTTTTTATCTTGCGAACATAGCTGTTCAAGTGGCAGTGAATTTTGTAAAACATTCCTTTAACACTTCTGCCAATGGCTTGATTTGTAGGAGGCTGTAATAATTGGACTGGTCCCAGAAACCACCTACTCAATTACAATAGCGGCATACACTACCAAAGGTGATGGGGCTCGCAGTAAGGCCAAGGTGGTCACTACTACAGGAGCTGGTGAGTACTGAATTATTGTACCTTTATAGCATGTGCTCAGGAATCCAGAACATCTAGTGGGGTGTAAGCATATTGGAGTATGTGAACACTGGGAGATTTCAACTGAACGTGTGAAAAATTGAATATTTTATTTACCAAAGAGTTACTGTAGGTTTGTACACTTTCTTCAGCTTGTAAACATTGGTGAGAAAGCAAACAGAGCCTTAAAGGAAGTTTAACGAATGTCCATACCCTTGTAATTAATTTTTTGTGGAACGCTAAATGCTGTATTTATTATTGGTATACACAAGGATTACTTTCCAGGACAGAGAATCCCACTTCAGCCACCTTTTACTAATGTGGCTTCACACTATTCAAGATCCTAAGCTCTGTATTTTGTTTTTAAATGAAATATGTTTGGTATCAGCTCCCCAATTTTAAGGGTTAATAGTATAATGAAAACACATAATAACGCTATTCAGTCTTTACAGTATTTTTAAATGTACTGGGATTTGTCTTAGAAATGTGCTATACTAGGCAATTTTAAATCGCTTGAATGAGGAAAATATTGTAAATAAACATGAATAGACTATAATTTAGGAAACTTCTTGTTGATTTTTCATCCTCTAGATTTAGCATAGGTGAGATCAATAACTAAATCTCAGAGCTCAAAACTAGAAACTTCAAGTTCATAAATGAAAATAAACCTTTCTACTGCCCAGCTTCTCAAAGTTTTCTTCACAAATTAATTTAGATTTCTTTTATAATCCAGTTCCAGGAAAACCTGTCATGATTATCAGTGCCACTGCACTGAACACAGCTTTAATCCAATGGCAACCACCTAAGGAGATGATTGGGGAGCTTACTGGCTATCGGCTACAGTACAAGCGCTTAGAAGAGGACAAGTATCAAGTTATTGACCTTAGGAAGACAGATGACCACTACACAGTCACAGGGCTCCACAAAGGGGTGACCTATAATTTCAAACTGTCAGCAAAGAACCGGGCAGGAATAGGAGAAGAGTATGTGAAGGAAATAACCATTGCAGAAGATATTCCCAGTGGATTCCCTCAAAATTTACGAGTAGTTGGCTTGACCACCTCAACAACGGAGCTTGCATGGGAGCCTCCTGTCCTGTCTGAAAGAAATGGCAAAATCACACAGTACAGCATTGTTTATCGGGATATTAACAGTCAGCAGAACAACACCAATATAACATCACAAACCCACATCACACTCACGGGCCTGAGATCTGACACCACATACGATATCCGTGTTCAAGCTTTCACCAGCAAAGGAGCCGGACCCCTTAGCCCTAGCATCCAGAGCCGAACAATGCCTGTGGAACCAGGTACATTTCTTTTTAATGAAAAACTGTTAACGGTCTGAGAAGCAATTACATTCTCAATTTTTGTTAGCGTCACTGTTTATGTAAGAATTAAGATTTTTTCCTCTTAACGTGTTATATTTTAACGGTTATTTTAAGTATACAGTAATATTCCATAATCATCAGAAATTAAAATTTCTAGTATCCAACAAGTAGAATGTTTTATTGGTTTAAGTGTATTAGTCCAGAATTCCCACATTTCAATTATTTAAAGCTACCCTTTTCCCAGAAAATGCTGATAGCTGGTAGCTCATGAAAAAGTAATCAGTCAATTAAATTAGCTTCATTCTTACAGTGTTTGCCAAGAGCTTCCGAGTGAAAGCAGTGATGAAAACATCAGTATTATTGACTTGGGAAGTGCCTGAATCATACAAGTCTCAAGTGCCTTTTAAGGTAAGCACATATGAGGAATTACCTTCTAATGAAGTAAAAGTACCTTCCATATTAAAGAATTCAGCAGAGGCTTGCCATTGGCTGTCAGTGTATGTGCTGTAGTTTTCTCTGATCTGTTTTTGAAGACTTAAACATACAGTTTGACATTCAGAAAGTAGCCTTTGGCTTTCCGTGTTTTAATTAATTAGTTGTTTGCAGTGAAATAACATTAAAGTCTGCATGTAGCTACATTTGAAGCAAAATTGTTTCTCTGTTTGTTCTTTCTATAGGGATATTTTCCTCGATACTCCTAATTTTTCTAATATTATTTTAATACACAAAAGGCGCTAGATGTAAATTTTCTTCATACTTATAATGGAAGACTCAGAAATACTTTTGGTAGGCAGTTTAAGAGTGGAGATTAAACAGCTGATAATGGACAGCCAATCACTAACCCCCAACATCACCCCCGCACCAATATACCCCCCTACCCAATTAACCCCCTCCCCACCCTGTTTCTCTGGACATGTCACTTAACCCAGGCTCTGATTTCATTGAACTGTGTTGTGGTATACATGTAAAGCATTTTCAACATTGTAGACACTATTACAATTGAAAGGTACATGATTTCTTTAAAAAAAAAAAAAATGACACCCATTTATTATGCTAACAATTAACATTTACTTCAGGATCAAAAATCTCATGCTATTCTCAATTTTGATTTTCTTCTCTGTTCACTTCCTTCTAGATACTTTATAATGGACAGAGTGTTGAGGTTCAGGGATATTTAAAGCGAAGGCTGATTACAAAATTGCAGCCTGACACCGAGTATTCCTTTGTTCTGATGAGCCGTGGGAACAGTGCTGGTGGACTTCAGCAGGTGGTGTCTATTCGGACTGCTCCAGATGTCTTAACGTCTAAGCCTGGCAAGTTCAGTAAGAGTGCGGGGGAAGATGGAAAATTATCTATTGACCTTCCCAAAGTCCAGACCAAAGCACCTGTCAGGTTAGTATTCTCCAAGTAGATGGGATTTTGGCAGTGCCCAGGGCTGCTTGTCTTTTTCATTGAAAAGAATATTTGGAAGGAAGCAAAATTAAATACATAACACGGCTTTATTTTTTGTTGATACCTTTAAATATTTTTGAGACAGTCATCTTGTCCAATTGATGAATCAAAGAAAAAGGTAAAACAAAGCTCACTACAAATGTTTTATCAGTCTCACGTGAAGTATACAGATTTGTGTTTTTTTTTTTTTTTTAATCAATCTCTGGCTTATGTTTGTTTTGTGAAATAATTAAATCTGTCTGCCTCTCAACACTTTAGTTTAATTATGATTCTTAGGTTAACAGCTATTAGGGCAACCAGCAGTTAAAGGCATCATCATAAATTAGAAATGCTGTTTTCAGAAAGTCGCTAATTAGTTGATAATCAGTGGCTACTGGCAAAACTTAGCCTTTAATATCTCATCTGAAAGAAAAACACAGTTTTGGGATTTCTTGGCTTTGCAGATGGTATTATATTGTGGTGGTTCCAGAAGCTTCCAAGCAGTGGGAAAATCCAGAGGAAATGGATATAGATGAAGTAAGTAAGATCTTTTGAGTTAATGTTCTGTATGAATGATGTTTTGTCAGTTTAAGTCCTGCATTCCAAATTTGTGAAGGCAGATGCTACTGGGAACAATTTTACAGAAATCTTTAGGCTTGAGTTTTTTTGATTTTTATTTTGATAAATGTTTGAATGATAAATGCGTAGATAAAAGCGTTGCATAGTTTTTAACTGTGGTCTTAATCAGAAGCAATTGCTGTTTTTTTTTTAAGGCAGCTGTCTTTTTTGTCTCAACGGTTTATCACCCTTGGTATTTTATGGTCAAATCCTGTTTAAACTATCATAGATGCAGGCATCTGTATGGTCAATATAGCAAAGGATGGCATTTTGTTAATTACTCAATAGTTTAAATCAAACATTCTGTGTCTGAATAATGTTAATAAGGAATTGTGGTGTGTGTTTGTAGCTGTTAGAATCAAGTCAAAACCCAGGAATGAGGCGTCAGAGGAGACAAATTGAAAGCCTAAAACCTTATATTGCTGCTAAACTGGATTCTCTGCCTCCAACCTTCATACTCGGCGATGAAAAGAACTACAACGGCTTCTACAACAAGCCACTTCCTGGAGATCAGAAATACCTCTTTTTCGTCCTAGCAGCTCTGGAAGGCCGAGATACTGTGAGTTCTGACAAATGGGAATCGTTTGATGAAACATGCTGGTTGTGTATTAGACACAATGAAGCATGCTGAATACTCTCTTTTAAAGTTGTCTGCAAATACAGAAATTGTAAACACACACACTGTGTCAGAGCTATCTAGCAAACAATATGTCTGTTTTAAATATGTCATGGGCTTCAATTATCTAGTGTACTTAAATAATTTGAAGATTTCCACTCCTAAATCATCTACCTTTGAACAGTTTATGCCAGATTAACTAAACTTGTGAGTAAATGAGAAAAGACTAAATCTAAACATGTATGTTGATCTAAAATTCTACAAAACGTCCATGGCCTTTCCAGGTAGTATGTGGCCATAACCATCCCTCCTACCATACCGTACAAGGATAAGATTTATGTACCTTAATGGCAGGGAAGATAGAGTAAGGTGCTTTTGCTCTAGCAAGCCAAGGTTGTAATTCACCTTTTCTCAGCTCAGATAGTAGCTTCAGCAGGTGCTCCTTTTCTTTTCATTTTACTAGGCAGGTTGACTCTCTTGATTAAGCAATAAAAACATATGTAAGCTCAAAGATGCGGAACTGACAGAATGTTTTCTGATGTACTTTCTAAATGAGCAAACTGTGGAATTTAGAATGCACATTGCCAGTTGTTGTCAACACATCTTTTAATAGGCCTTCACCCTATGAACTGCCACAAATTGCTGTCTGATTCATTGCCCAGCACGCCATATAATAAACTGTAAAGAAATATTGGACTTTATGAGGGGTTTAAACACTTATGCTGTTAAGCCTTTTTTATATTTTAAATGAAATCATAAATCTATTGCAATACCCTCAGTCTATAAGGGAGAATCAGATGACTTTCTTCTATCCAAGGTAGACGGTTTAATACCAAATGTAGTTGCAACCCATGTTTGGAAATGTGGGTTACACTGCAACGTAATGAGCATGGCGAAAATGAAAAGAGAGAAAAACTAGCATGGCAAACATTGAAGTGGGCATCTCTTAGGATTTTTAAGATATGATTGAAAATTAACTAAAAAGAAAATGAGATAAGGCATCTTGATCATGCAGCAGTGAGTACCTCTTTTATTAAATTGGCTTAGGGTTCAAACTACCATTTCAACTCATTCTTGTTTGATCATTGGTTGTTGTTTCCAAACGTTTTTCTAAACTTTCTTCCGTACAACGCATAAATTCTCCCCTATATGTATGTCATTATAATGTAACACTCAGTTGCACCTAAACACACACTCATTTGCACATGGCCAATTTAGAATTAGCACTCAAACTGACGAAATATTGTTGGACAGTAAAAGAAAAACAAACATGCAAACACAGGAATCAAACTGAGGTTTAGGAAGTAGTATTTTCTGTAATTCACCTTGCTGCCTATCTTTCCAAGCAGGCTATATTATAAGGGTCACCAGCATACTCCACCAGTGTTATAGATTCACTCTTTTGTTTTAAACACATTTCTGGCCCAATCATTCCAGGCCTGACAGGAGGTATTCTTTTGTTTTCATAGTGATGATCTTTTACTCAAAGCCCTCTTTTGGCTGAAGGGACCACGTACTTTCATCCTTCTCTTCTTGGTCAGTGATCCTGATCCTCTGCGTATGTGGTAATGACCTTCCTTGTCCCATTTTGGCTACGGGAGAACATTGTTGCCATGCTCTGCTTCTCCTTTCCTGCCAAAACACCCAGTCAACAGAAGGTCATCTATGCTCTAGTGCCACTGTCATTACTGGCAGGTCCTGTTCAATTGATTTCATTGTTATTAATCCCCTGAGCCATGTTGCCATTACACACTAGAAAGCTTGTAGCATTACTGCAATAGCTGCCCAGTTGTATGGACAACCCTTTAGTCTTCAATCTAAAATTTTCTGAAATGCACTGTCAAGAGAAAAAGCCTATAGCATATAGCATAGATATTACTTTTTCAGCTCAATAAAGTGACCACATGTGAACTGTCTTAAAGTTTTAGAATGTTCTTAGAAATTGAGCACAATAAAGCTCTACTTGGCATATATAGTGGATTATTAATATTTAGGTTTAATAACAAATAAGCCACCTTGTCTATTTCATTTTTATTTTCAAAGTGGCCAGGAATATTGAGAGATGTTTTCAGTCCAAGCCATCAATAAGTAAATAGAGCATTCTGAAGGAGGTAATCTACCATTAAATATATGTGTATACATAGCACATCCTGCAGAATATATACCCCTATATTCCTAGTATTAATGGGCAAACCATTGCTGACGTGTAAAACTTTAGAGCACAAAAATACTCATTTGATTAGACAAGGTGTGAGAAAAGTGTGCCTGTATTACTGTATTTTTGCATTTGTAAAGCTTTACCTTTATTTATTTTCAAATTTAATGGACATTGAAATTTGCAATATCCTTAAAGATATGAAAACTGTTACTTGTCAGGTATTCTGTCACTTTACTCAAAATATAACATCATACAGCAGAAAGAAAGAGCAGTGATAGCTGCAACAGGCCACTCAGTGCTAGTAATTCAAGTGAATGGAAATAATGAACCAGACCAGTCTGTAATTTGAGTCCAATTAGTGCACAAGTAGGGTAGGACTAGGGGAAAAAAAAGAGAAAACATCTTAAAGCTGGTAACTAAGCTCTGAAGTGTGAAATTGGATAACAGATTATAAATTTCGAGGTAATGTTGGAATCTCATGCAAAGCATGGAAGTAGTACAAGAACTGAGAAGTTATGCTTTGAGGGGGGTAGAGTAGGTTCATCTGCTAGACTTTACTGCTGCATTAGCTTCACATGCCTGCAGCTGCTTCTCTACTGTTTGATAAACTGTCTGCTTTGTACTATTAATAATAATATAATGTGCTTGCAGCTTTTGTAAATATTAACCTGTACTGCAAGCAATTGGGCACAGAAAGTTTATATCCTGATTAGGTACATGTACAGCATGGGTTGAATAAGGCATGGTTGAAAACCTCCTTTTTCTCTGGTTCCAAAAAGCCTCTTTAACTGTCTTAGGATGTTTGATTAAAATCATTTGCAGATTTTGTGGAATTATGTTGTAATTTTAATGTGTGACTGCATAATTCCAATTTGATGCACAGATAACCGTGAATTACCCATAGCAGGAAATTTCTCGAGTGCAGTGCAACCCACAAGATAGACAGAAGCATGCAGTGCACATTGGTTTATTGAATTCATTTAGTTCGAAGTGAGCTGGAGTGACACTTGGCCAGACTAATCGGCATTAGCAGAAAACTGTACTCTCTGCCCTGGGGTCAGAGCCTCTGTCAGAGTGGGATATTGGCTATTTTCAGAAATTTTATGCTGCAGGGGGGAGATTGTTGAGTTGTGGTTCACTGGATGATTGAATATTTCATTGCATACTTTTAATGCAGAAGAACTGCCTTGTATACATCTCTGTTCAAATGGGTTTTTACCAAATGCAAAAAAGTGATGACTCCTTCATGAACGAATGGCTTGTTTTGTTAAGCATAGAGAACTAACTTGCTTCCAACAAAGAGATGTTCATATGGCTGCCTCAATTACAGTTTTTATTGCTTCTTATATCGATTTTTGCTTTTCTGCTTTCTTATTTCATTCCATGAACTGTTATGTTTGAAATAATGACACTTACTGTACTTAGATGGCAATCCCAAATAGATGGAGAAGTTCTGCCTATTCAAGTGAGATGT
This sequence comes from Polypterus senegalus, assembly GCF_016835505.1. Taxonomy (NCBI): domain Eukaryota; kingdom Metazoa; phylum Chordata; class Cladistia; order Polypteriformes; family Polypteridae; genus Polypterus; species Polypterus senegalus. The sequence continues at coordinate 70,416,385 of NC_053167.1, forward strand.
CCCTGAATAAATGTGATGGAAACAAATCTGGAAGGACGGAGATTTATAACATAGTTAGAATTGAGTCTGTGAAGAGATTTTTTTATTCATGATTTATGACAGCAGCAAATTATTTAGATATTTTGTCTTACTAATAAAATATTTTTTTTCTCGAACAAGATCATTTTTTACTTCATAATTACAGCACATTAACCCCAAAATTGTCCATATACTGTGTAGAGAAGGTATTTTTTGTTTGTTATTGATAGCAAACATGCTCTGTTTGCATTGACAATTTAAGTGTCATCCTTCAACATGAAACATTAAGCACTAGGAATGTTGGAGAATGTGAAACACATTTGCCTGTGACCTTCATTGTAAAAGACAGCTGTACTAAAGCTGACTGTGGAGCATAATGACTCATGGGGTTTCAGTGCTATCTCTGCAGCATCCTATGCAAAGTTTGAACTAATGCAAGTCACACACACTCACAGAAAACTGCCAGTTAACCTAACCTACAGGTCTTTTGTTTGTGGGAGGAAACTGGAGTACCCAGATAAAAATCCACAGAGTGGAGAAAGTGCAGACACTCAGTGCAGCTAGCCCCCCATCATTTGGCCATAGAATGCTATACATACAGTACAAGACTAGGTGATTCTGTTTGTATTCCAGCAGTATGTTTTAAACCTACAATTTAATTTTGCTCTTTTCTCAAAAGCAATAAAAGTAAATGTGAGCTGAATATTTCAGTTTGTCTATGTTGTTACATGGCATTACTAGGTTTATTTTTAGAGTGATTTAACATGAGTGGTTAGTATACACAAGATCTGGCTGGAGGTTGTTGCTTGGCTATCTTGTTTGCTCAGGAAAGTACTGGGTACTCAATGGGAGCAAGTAATTTTCCTTCTCTGCTGCTGTGATGATAGATTGCAGTGCTTTCATTGGAACACACCATGCTTGAGACAAGTTTAAATAAGTCTCTTGCTTCATTTCTTAATTATTGATATTGGTAGCCACCATATTGCATAAGATTATTTAGCCCGGCCAAAGTGCATTATCCTAAACATTAATTTATAAAGACACTTGTTTTAATTATGTTTCATAAAGCAGAATTAACCAAGATCAGCAATGACAAAAAATAGACATGAATCAATGTTCTTTACCACCCTAAGAAATTCAGAATCCTAGATAATGCAAAAACCAATTGTATATGAGATGTCAGTCAGTCACTAATAGAACTTTTTTCTTCTTCTTCCATATTCATTTTCCGTGTGCATGTCTATATCCTGAGACCAGTGGCTTCTAAGAAGTCCGCTGTCTGTTGTAGCTTGTCATAGGGCCTCCACAGCTTTTTAAAAAGTATAACACCTTCTGGCCAAAAATGGTTTCTCTTTAGCTACAGAATAGGGCAGATGTGGAAGTGTTCAGGGATCTGTTCCTCACCGCCACACACCTACCTTGCCTTTTCACTGAGACCAAGTTTATTGAGGCAGTAGTGACCAGTTTTGAGATGAAAGATGGTGGTCTAACTCCTCCTACTTAGCTTATTGAGGTGGTCCTACTATGGGTCATATCCATTGTTGAGGTAATGCCACTCTGTCATTTACTTCTGTTTTAGAAGAGTCTTTGCTTCATTGTATGAGGTGGGGATGCAATATTGGAGAAGCTGTGCTCCTTTTTTGGCCAGTCAGTCTTCCTCTTCTCTGCCATGAATGCCAATCTGGGCTAGTATCCACTGAAGCACAACCTTCTTTTTCTCAGAAATGGTGCCAGACCTGCCGAAGAGCTGCATGATGGATAGGTTAGTGGAGCAGGTCATGAGGGTTTGAAGGGTCAGACAGAGAGTCAGTGACGAATACAATGCTCTGTTTGTTTCAGCTTTCGACTGTCTGGTGCTGTAATGCAGCTTTAGGGCAGATACGTCTCACTAGTTCATCAACAAGGAGGAAGAGGAAGGTAATCGTTCTGTTCGAAGAGCAAATGTAGATGCCACTATGTCCATTCCTGACATTTTCTACAGAGAACCAAATGCTCAATATCATACCTTACAATATAGAGTATCAATACAGTTTTTCAGCCAATGCAGCATACTTAATATTTAAGTGCACAGATTCCTAAATGATGAAACAGTATAAAAGAATAGCCATGCCCAGTTTAGCAGTAAGTTTTTGGAATGTCTTTGGAAACATAGTGAGGACATACAAATGACTCATGGGATTGCACTGAGGCACTGGCACTACCTTCAGCTCCAAAGACCCATTTCTCTGCATGCTTCACAATCTGTGCCCATGAGGTTTAGTGACTTACAGAAACATGTAAAGAAACTTGGTGGTGTCACTGTTGCGTGACAAATTCTCAGCAGTCAGTTAAAAATAGTAGAAGATGTTGATTACAGTGTATTCTCACAGAATGGTTTCCCACATCTTCATTTAGTTGTGGCAGCTTGCCACTGTTGTTTTCTGTGATGTACTAGGCCCTTTAGGCCTTGAAATGCTTAAGAATTGCCACATCTTTATTGCAGTCTCAATGAGGTCTGAATCTTTACTTTCTTAGACAAAACCATGTCATTTTTCATTCCTTTTATATGTAGGTCTGTCTGTTAGTTTAACATTTTCTGTCACGTGACCACTGAATTTTCTTTTTGTATAGTTTTTTTTTAAGTTTCTGTTTGCTGATTGTGATGCTTCAATAATGCAGTCTGATGTGGGTGGATGCAAAATTTTAAATGCCTTTTGTCTTCCTTATATAATAGCAAAGTTGAACAAAGAAACTTAAATTATATTTTTTGTTTTGGGTAAAATTTGTAAGGACTTATCTAAGGACTTGAGTTTGATTCCTGACGCAGTCTCCATGTATCCCTTTGTGTCTACAAGTTTTCTCTATGCACTTCTGCTTCCTCCCACATCTCAAAGATGTGTATGTTAGGTTAACTGTTCTTTTAAAATTGGTTCAGTGAGGTTGTGCATGTCTGAGTGTGCCCTGTAAAAGACTGCTGTGCCATCTAGGTTTTTATTTTGCCTTAGTCCAATGCTGCCTTAATAGTCTTCTTCTCTCCACAACCCTGCATTTTACAAAATGCAGATTTGGAAAATGCAGTGGATGCTTAGAAAAGCTGAACAGCTGAAGTCATAAAAAATTAATTTTTGGCAGTGTTTCTGTTGGTAAAAGGTGGGATTTGTTTTGTTACGCTGCTCTCTGGTTTCTGCTGTGTAAATAAAAAATATATCCATACAAACAATATCACTTTAGATTGTCTGTGCAGTCCCCTGCCAGTGTGCTCTTTGATCCTTGCCTTCCATGGTCCCAGCAGAAACCTATGTGTTTTTTAAATCCCACAATATGAAGTCTGTGATCTCTACAATTAGCTGTCACCCCGCCTGTGTGCGCTGCTCCTCCGGCCCATGCACCCCATAATCAACCCTGTTCTTGTGTGCACTCTCTGTAATCTGCGATCTAGGAGCTGTGGTATGCACATTCTTATTGTATGCACTCTAGTCTTTGAATGTGACCCGCACAGCATGCCGACTGGCATTTTTTCTGTGAACTTGGCATGTCACTTGCCTAACAGCATTCTGGCTATCAAGAATTCACTTCCTTTTGCTCTTCTATGTGTCAGCCACATGTTGTGCGGCCAGATGCTCCTGGCTTTATTTAAATGAATGTGCCATCACCTCCTTAAAGTAGGAGTGTTGTGCCATATAGTGCACCTCTGAGAATGCAACCTTTGGTCACCCTCATGCTCAGTTATGAATGACTGTGCGCAGTAACTGTGAGATTCAAAATATTTATAGACTTCACAGCTATAATAAGATAATACCCAAAATTGTTTGGGTTATTGTCAGTTTTTCAAAACATAAAGATGCCCAAGGCATCAAAGCAGAGAGAAAGCACTGTTACAAAAAGAAAAAAAGGGATGAAATCGGGTGAATTAAACTGGCATAATGTGCCACATTTGTCCAGAATGTCTAGTTTACTTTTAGCCCATAGAACGGCTTTAGAACATCCACTTACCTTTTGATGACATCCTTCTGTAAATATCTGTTACTGTATAACAAAGCTCTAAGCAAGAGAACAGAACTTAAAACTTCTTAACAACTGACTTGGCACCAGTAGAGAGCATAGCTGGGGGTTAGCTTGCAGTGATTTTGCTCTAAATTACTAATGCATGTTGCATATGTTTCCATTTCTAACTCACTTGTTCAGTTTAGGGTCATGGGGTGCTACTAGCTATCCTGTCAGCAATGAATTGGAAAGCTCTTGCTTTACAATAGGTTTCCTATAAATACCTTCCATCCATTTTTGTACTGCACATCCAGTTCAGGGTCACAGCGAGTCAAAGCCTTGTCCTTGCATTATTGTTCACGAGGGTGCAAGTCTATTACAGTATGCCTGCACACATGTGCAGTGTCACACCTAAGTGGAGTTGATTTACAGTCAGCAATTTATTTATTACATGTCTTTATAACATGTGGTGGGACTGGCTAGAGTAGCTGAAGAAAACCAATTCAGGGACAATTAACAGAGACTTACCAAGTCAGGATTCAAGCAGGCCTGCTAAAGACACGAGACAAGAGGAGTTATCATTGAACTGCCATTCCAGCTGTTTTAAAATATGTCATTGAATATTTATTTAGTGGATTTTGGTATTTTAAGCTATAAATATTTGCTTCTTTTTTCAGTTGCATAGTGTGACCTCTGATGCTGCTGGTTAGAGACTTTCTGTTACAGTGTTAGTGACAGTCGCATTGTTTAGTATTCACACCACCACTGTCTTTTATTGCCAACACCCTGCATAGAGTAATAAAAATAAAGAATGGTGGAGACAATAAATAGGTATTGCCTTTAAATTCACTTTGAAAAAGTGAAATGATTTTAACGGAATTTGTAGGATGTCATGCTTTCCTTCTTTTCTGAAAGAAACACATTTTGCTAATGTTTGGATTCTTTTCATAGTCATGCCTGTATTTGCAAGGTTTATTCTGAGTGTGCCTAAGAGGCACAAAAACTCAAACATACAGTCTGACCAGAAAGCTCAAAATCCTGGCCTGTGGTTAATTATTAATTAAAAAAATCTCTGATGCATTAGCCAGCATCTGCTTTCTTAAGCTTACTGATTTGAAACAGCAACTTTGGGAGGAATTGATGACTCTGGTATGGTGTAGTAGCTTTTTACAAGAAAGGAAACAAGAGTGGTAGTTCTGAATACAAACATCTTCAGTATATGCACACATACTTATTTAATGAAGGCATTATAAGCCACTGGCCTAGTGTGTAATATATTATTAGACTAGAGTTCTGTGCTGGTTAACGCAGAAGATGCCTGTGGGCTATTTAATAACACATTTGTCCATCACTCATATCCTAATTTACCCTGCATGTTTGAATGGCATGGTAAGATATGTTGTTTTCAAAAATGTGACTGACATAAGCCAAAATATGATTACATGTGAGTGATACTGTGCGACACTCCTAGTCATTTGCGTCATTCTCAACATGCCAGTTTCTAGGTGTACCTCACTCATTATTCCTTTAAAACATCTTTACGCTATGGGTAAGCTTAGAATGTAAGAAATGTGACAGTTGAGAGGAGATCATTCACTCCCTTAAGCCCATTTGTTTAGCTAATAGTTAAGCTGTCCCAATGTCTCATTCAGATTCTTCTTAAAGGTTGCAAAGGTTTCCACTTCAACTACATTTCTCGGTAGTTTGTTCCAGAGTTCCACAACTCTTTGTATAAAGAAGTACTTCCTGGCTTTAGTCTTAAATGTACCTCCCCTTAATTTCTACTGGTGTCCTTGGGTATGTGATTCACAGTTAAGCTGAAAGAGCTCTGTTAGATCTATTTTATTAATGAGAATTTTGAACATCTGGAAGAGGTCCCCACATAGTCTCCTCTGCTCAAGACTACACAGGTTTAATTCTCGGTGTCTGTCAGAGCTGGAAATGTCCTTATGCCCTGGATTGCACTTGGTTGCTCTCCTCTGCACTGCTTCTATGTCTTTCTTGCGACTGGAACTGTACAGAATACCCCAGTTGTGGTCTGACTAGTGTGTTAGATAGTTTACGTATATCACCAGCTGTTATGGTATAACATAACATTTTTTGCCTTTTTAGTAAATTATCTGCATTGAGTCCATTTGGTTGTTCAACAGAACTCCTGAATGGCAGAGATCTGCAGTTAGACACGTTTCAACAATTCAGTCACAGTGTTCACCAAGAATGTGTGCCCATTAAATCCCATTTGTAGCATTCATTTCTGGAATTACATCTCTGTCTTTGCGAGCTCAGACTCTCCAGACAGCTGAGCGCTTATTGTAACAGTGGTCAATACGCACCTGGTGCCTTACCAGGGAGTTCTATTGCCATTTTCCTGCTGGGTAAACGTCATTAGACGTCATGCTAACAACAGAATGATGCTTGACTGTGTTGTGTAAAAATTTGTATAAGCTATACACTACAAGAATATGTATGCTAGACTTTATATGTGTATGTTGTAAGTTAACATACAAACATTCCTTTTAGATTTCTTAATTTTTTTTTTGTGATTAAATTATATTAATTAAGTAAAGATTACAAACACTAATTGTGAACAGCATTGAAATACAATAATTTTAGAACCATGGTGCCCAGCACCTAAGTTCACACCTAAGGAAAAACATGGACACTCCATCACAGCTCACTTCAGTATGGCTTTGGACAAGTCACGGAATGGGTTGCATTTTTAGAATACAGGAACTGGATAATTCTAATAATGTAAGATCTCAAACTTTGCTTTCCATAAGTTTAAGGACAACATAGCAGGGATTTCAAACGAGAAGCTATGGCTGATTTAGCAGTAACTGTACCCAATTCCCTCTGCTGGAAAGTGAAAAGATTGGAAAGGTCCAAGGGAAAATAAAACAAGAACATGCCTAGAGTTTGGAAGAACAAAGAAAATGCAGTGGATCATCAGAAAAGCCCAAAGCAGAGAACTGTGAGCAGTTAAATACAAATAGTGGGCACTTTTTAATGAGATATGTTGGTGATTGGGGTTCTGAAATGGCAAAGTAGTAATCTCAAAAATCACATCCCAGTTAATAATAGTAGAAGAGGGAAAATCGCGCACCGTTGATAGGAAGTTTTTAATCAGACTGACTTTCCATCTTTCTTGGTCAAAATGTGTTCTGTTTCAGATTGTCTTATAACCTATTCAGTCCTCTGTTTTCAAACCAGTATAATACAATTTATTTCGTGACAGTGGGCTAAAGCCTATCCAGGCAGCTCTTTTAGCAAAGCAGTAACGAACCATAGGTGCAGCACCACTTGCAGTGCATATTCACACACACTCAAACCTGGCGAGTGTAGAGTTACCAGTCAACATAACACACACGTGTTTAGAAATTTGAAAGATTACCCATGTGTACATGGTGTAAAAATACACACTCCCCACTGAAACTGGACTTGAATTTGAACCCAGTCTTCTGCACAGTGCCACAGTTGAATTTCTTTAGGAATAATTTCTAACCCCACTTCTTTCTAGGTTTCAATATAACATTAATATAATAGGCTAACGCCTTTATCCAAGGAGACTTACAACATTCAATGTAGATTTGGTTACATTTCTTTTGTTTTTCCAATTGGAACAAAGGTACAGTAGATGAAATGACTTGCTCATGGTCACACAGTAACAGTAGGATATGAACCCACAACATCAAGATTTGAAGTCCAGGGTCTTAACCACTATGCCATAATGTCTGCCTGCCTTGGATAAAGGGGTCAGCCAAATAAGTAAATGGTATGTGTAAGATATGTTTGATGCCCTTGTCAGCTTGCCTCATTTTAACTTTGGTGTTGTGTGTTTTTCCCTTTAGGAAACCTTTGCTGCAAGCCCCTATTCAGACCCTGTTCAGGTTGAAATGTACAAAGAAATTGCAAAACCGCAGGAAGATCCCGAAATGCTGTGGGTGATGGGACCTGTCCTTGCTGTGATTCTGATCATCATCATTGTCATCGCAATCTTGTTATTCAAAAGGTGAGGATTTGCTTGTAGATTACATTCATGCCTATTGCAGTTGTTAATTTGCAGACAAGGTTTAATATGACTAAATATCTCAGTTCATTTTAGAGTCTGTTAGCCAGATATTGATAAGGAAATAGTTGTGTGTGCTTACCATTCATCTAATGCTGGCTGAGCGGGAAGATCTTTAGGCAGTGAGAACATGTTTAGTTTTATTTGTCAAATCGTATAAAGGAAAATCCATGTGCCACGTTGACTGAAGAGTAAGTATGGACCTTTTGCAGCAGGATCCCTGTCATGGCAGAGTCCAGTCTGTAACAGAGTATATCTAAGAAGACAGCTGAAAATATGTTTAACATTAAGGTAAATTTTATTACCAGAGCTCATCTTCTGTACTTTTTTTTCCAAACATTTTGGTGACTTTCCCATGGTAATGCTTTCCTTTTCTTCTGTTTTTGCTTACACTTCTATCCTGTTAATTGATTATTTTGTTGAGTTGAAAGAGGTTGAGCCTTGGTTTTGTTATGGAAATCGCTAACATGGAAGAACCATTATCCCCTGGAGTTTATAATGCAGTTAGTAATTAAGAAAGGTAAAAGTAAATTACAATTTAAAAAACCATCAGATACTTAATCCCTTGTTAATAGCACGTTGGGTCCCATACGATTTTCACCTGCAGCTTCGTTCATTAGCATAATTAGCAGGATGCTGCAGTATGTTGCCCACTGTCAGCTGTTACGTTCTCCCAGGTGGTCATCTTACATTTCCCCCAAAATGGCCAAAGCAAACTCTATCCTCCCCAATGCATTATTTTAATAAAAGAATTTTTATGATGGGAGTTTAAAATAAAATAGTTAAAGATTTCAGGTAGCAATGGGGATTACATCTCAGGCTCTGCAAGATTGTGTTCAAAAATCTCATTTTCTAAATGTCACGCCAGGCATTTGAATAAACCACAGTACACAGCTAAGTGAAAAGCTTGCATGTCAGGTGTCATTTGTCTTGAGATGAACATTCAAAAGCAGATGCTTGCTGACATCTGTAGGTGAGAGAGAGAGAGAGAGAGAAAGAGAAAGTAATTTAATCTCACTTGTCTTTATCTTTGTTCTTGCCTCCCGTTGGATACAGCAAACAAGAAAGGTAGGATTTCTTGCATGTGTATGTGCTTTTTTTCTGTCATTTCACAATTATGATTGTTTTGAAGTTTATGAAGGTTATTTTGTTTGTGCATGTTGAAAAGTATATATGCTGCTTTGAAAGGAAATGCTTCCTTACATGCAATTTAATCAATATAGCTCTGAGATGCCCCGGGTTCTTTCTCTTTTCAAGAACAGCGGCAGAAATAAGATAGCTTGTCTGCTCACACAAAGGATGACCAATTATCTTGCGATCTAAAATGGCCCCCCTTTTTTTTTTTTTTTCCGATGGAGAACCTGCTGCTCAGATCAATTTAAACCACAAGATTGTTCTCTGTAATTTGTGAATACATATTTCAAGCTCCCTTTTTTCAGTTAATTTGTATTTTATGTACCTGATTACACTATAGTATATCATTTAACAAACCAATCAGCTTTGCAATCTTTAGAATACAACTGGCCCAAACAAGAGGTCAGACAAAGAATGAACCAAAATTAACTTCCTTGATGGTTCACATAACATCTCTACAGAATCTGTCCTGCATAAAGGATTTCTGTGTCACCTCCTTGTTTCATGTTTTGGAAAAGTGTTGCCTGGCGAGTACCTTTTGGATATTATCGCTCATGTAGTAGTGTCATAATGAGATGACAATTCACAGTGAAGGTATAACATGGCCCTATCGTCTATATGTTAAATGGTAGGGATCAGGTGTGATGTCAATTGGATGGCATCCATGTATAAGAGATCCAGACAGACTGAAACATAGCAGTGGAAACTGTTATTTGAAACGGAAAGTGACAGTGGTTGACATAGTCAGATTCACCTCACCTCTAGACACAACATTTTGAGTCTCGGTAAGAAGTCATTTATCTAGACAACATGGATAGGTGTGTGCAAAACAGATTTAACAAACTTCAGGAGGATCTGTGCAGTGTTTGAAAGATTAGTGCCTACTGGTGATATAGTTTTATTGGCTGGGAAAAGGAGGACACACCCAGAGACATGATTGGGATAAATGGCCAGAATAAGTGACACATTCATTGATTGTCCGCAAAAACACAATGTATATGAATATTTTTACTCATGAAGAGTGCATCATACAATTTCATCTTGGCTTAAAATTCTGTTACCTCACTTTGTAGTTGTGTCATCTTAATTTACACTGTGTTCTGGAAGTTTTAGTATAGAATGGTATTGATCTACTATCTGAACACTACTTGGTGCTGAGTTGGCCACCTAGGAAGTACTGTGTTTTATTAAACTGGTTAATCTTTGTGTGTGTGTTTTACAACAGATAATAACAATAGATATAAGCTGTGAAATTCCTAACTATATATAAAGATTTTTAGTGAATGGGTAGAAAGAAATTACGTTTGGCGTCTGTTTATATCAGTCGCCAAATGTAATTTCCAGAATATTGAGTCCAACACAGAATATTGACTCCATCTCATTTGTTTCCATTCACCTGTCCATTGTGTATGCATTCAGTCAAAATCAGGCCACAATGAGCCCAAGTCTATTCTGGCACCAGATGTTGTAAGGAAGGAATTCCAGACGCATGAACTCATATCAGTGAAACTCTCAAAAGTCTTCAATTATCCTTGCACCATGAACAGTATGTTCCCTGGAGGGAACCCACAGAAAAAAGAAAAAGAAGAGCAAACACATTCCACAATTGAAGCTATCCGGAACGCTAGAAACAAAACCACCATCAGTCATTGTGACAAAGCAATGCCTCATTTTCAGAGATTTTGCTGGTATTTTTGCTCGTTTAGTTATCTAAATGCTATATTTTCTCCTCATTTCATCCAGTCAGTCATAAATCCACATACTCATGTTTTTCATTAGCTATCTTCAAGTGTTTTTTTTTTTTTTTCTTCTTTTCACTGTTTAGGTCTGGATGTCTGCTATATTGACTGTGAAAATTTTGAATATCACCAAATTTAGGGTCTGGTAAAGCTAAGTTTGGTGAATGCCAAATAGATTTTCAGTCCTTTACTGGTGGCACTTGGAATTCCTCATTGTGCCGACAACTATGCTGATTCAATATCTGAGGTATTATTGATGTTAAGAGTTGCAGAAACTCTGTAGTCAAACATAAAAGCAGGATAATTGGAAAAGAATAATCTGGTACATTATGCTGGATCAGACAACATTTAAAAGAATGAATTAGAAAAAAATAATAATACCCATCTGTTAGAACCTCATCTATTAAAAAAATCATCCGAGATATTGTTTGATAGAACCTTGCCTACTGTATACATAGGAGCACCTTAACATATACAGGCATTTGCATTTCGTGGCTCTTTTTTCATCTGTTGTTGTGTTTCAGGGAACTGCAATTTGACTGGGGAAGTTTAGAATGCAGAATCAGTCCTAGCCATACCTGGCTGGTACACTCTGTGCACCTCAGCCCCAAGGAGTAGGACAAGAGCAGATGTCTTCATATGCAGTTGATCTGGCTGAGGCAAGAATAGTGAAATTTGAAAAACTACCCGATGAACACACTTTGATAAATACAGGTGCAGAAAGAGCTTAATTATGCAGTGCTGTATCAGACTGTTCATCTAATAACTACAGCATGAACATGGTGAAATTTAGTCAAGATTCAGAAATTGAATGTGTAACAAGTCAGGATTCTGAATACAAGTCACTGCATTTAGATTAAAGATGAGTTTAGGCAGAGCTGTAAAACCTTTAAAAGGCTATGTAAGACATTGTATTTTCCTACTGCTTGAACAGCTCTGGGACTCTGGAGTGCTATGTACCTGGAGGCATTTTAAATAAGCTCTTGAAATGCAGGTACCACTTTTTGTAACAATATCATTTCTCAGATCCAATTTATAGTACACCTTCTTAAGGTATTTTTTTTCCCTTTTCATATTCTGTCACTTGTTTCTTTACGGACACCCATTTCTACATAATGGAAGCGACTTTCTGAGTACAGGAATTTATTTGCAACCTTTATGATTCTTTTCACTTATTCTTTCACTTTGTAATATATATTGTACTCTTTCTGTGACTTCTGTCTTTGGTTATCTAGATGGCAGTTGATTTTGTAATGTATTCTAATGATTATGCATCTTTCGTTTGTACTGCTTTAGAGAAGGCCATCTATTTGCTTGTCACTGAGCTATTGCTGTTGCTTTGCTAATAAAGTATAATGGGGAAAAGGTAATTAGTTTTGTGCCTTGCACATTGACATGTATCATTGAAATGATATTAAGGAGACCAAGTCCACCAATATTATCTGACAGAACTATCTAACAATAATACAGGGAACAGCAAAGAAAATCTGTACAGCTTGTTGTCAAGATCAGCAAGTCAAACAAATACCTCTGGCTTTTTAGCCTTTCGTGTATTTGCTCAGGTGCTCATTTGTGTCATTTAATTTCAGCAGCTAGTGAAGGAGAATTATTTGATTGAGGTAATTAGCCCCTAACTATGTGGCTCTGTTGTTCTCCTTTCCTATTAGGAAACGTGCTTCGCCATCCACTAAAGATGATCACTCAGGAGGTGTTAAAGATTCTCTGCTGTCTCACTCTTCTGATCCTGTGGAGATGCGTAGACTAAATTATCAGACTCCAGGTATGATTTCTGTGATTTTTTTTATTGGTCTCTGGGGAAAAAAAACCTTGCTATTCAGAATTGATTAGGATGGAGCTGGTTCTGTTTTTTTAATAATGTATTTTTAATAAATGAAAGTCTTTCAGTGTCTTGCTGTTTTCTCGAATGAGTAAAAAATTACTTTTTGCATAATTTTATTACTGGCATTTAAACAATTTAATTCTTTTTCAGCTTCTTTGTACTTTTGGTTTGTGTTTCATTTTTTCCAGTATTGTAGTGGAGGGCCCAAAGTAAAGGAATGTATACATCTAAGATTGATTGAATAGATGCAGCATTCTTATATAATAATCAACTCCCAAAGCACCACCTTCAGATTTAAGAGAACAAATAGTGCTAGTAACATTTTTGTATGTTGTTTACATGAGATGCTGCATTTCATGTCTTTATTGGTTTATTGCTGTGAGTTGGGATCAGCCAGTTGAATAACAGAAAACACAAGATATTAAGAGTTGTCTCTGCAAATGAACACCTTTATATGTGTGTCTATATATATATATATATATATATATATATATATATATATATATATACAGCAGTGCTTGAAAGTTTGTGAGCCCTTTAGAATTGTCTATATTTCTGCAAAATTATGACCTAAAACATCATCAGATTTCCACTCAAGTCCTAAAAGTAGATAAAAAGAACTTGGTCATTTATTTATTGAGGAAAATGATCAAATATTACATATTTGTGAGTGGCAAAAGTATGTGAACCTTTGCTTTCAGTATCTGGTGTGACCCCCCTTTTCAGCAATAACAGCAACTAAACGTTTCCGGTAACTTTTGATCATTCCTGCACACCGGCTTGGAGGAATTTTAGCCCATTCCTCCGGACAGAACAGCTTCAACTCTGGTATGTTGGTGGGTTTCCTCATATTAACTGTTTGCTTCAGGTCCGTCCACAACATTTCGATTGGATTAAGGTCAGGACTTTGACTTGGCCATTCCAAAACATTAACTTTATTCTTCTTTAACCATTCTTTGGTAGAACGACTTGTGTGCTTAGGGTTGTTGTCTTGCTGCGTGACCCACCTTCTCTTGAGATTCAGTTCATGGATAGATGTCCTGACATTTTCCTTTACAATTCTCTAATATAATTCAGAATTCATTGTTCCATCAATGAAGGCAAGCTCTCCTGGCCCAGATGCAGCAAAACAGGCCCAAAACATGATACTACCACCACCATGTTTCACGGATGGGATAAGGTTCTTATGCTGGAATGCAGTGTTTTCCTTTCTCCAAACATAATGCTTTTCATTTAAACCAAAAAGTTCTATTTTGGTCTCATCCGTCCACAAAACATTCTTCTAATAGCCTTCTGGTTTGTCCACGTGATCTTTAGCAAACTGCAGACGAGCAGCAATGTTTTTTTTTGGAGAGCAGTGGCTTTCTCCTTGCAACCTTGCCATGCTCACCATTATTGTTCAGTGTTCTCATGATGGTGGACTCATGAACCTGAACATTAGCCAATGTGAGAGAGGCTTTCAGTTGCTTAGAAGTTACCCTGTGGTCCTTTGTGACCTCGCCGACTATTACACGCCTTGCTCTTGGAGTGATCTTTGTTGCTCAACCACTCCTGGGGAGGGTAACAATGGTCTTAAATTTCCTCCATTTGTACACAATCTGCCTGACTGTGGATTGGTGGAGCCCAAACTCTTTAGAGATGGTTTTGTAACCTTTTCCAGCCTGATGAGCATCAACAGCTCTTTTTCTGAGGTCCTCAGAAATCTCCTTTGTTCGTGCCATGATACACTTCCTCAAACGTGTTGTGAAGAGCAGACTTTGATAGATCCCTGTTCTTTAAATAACACAGGGTGCCCACTCACACCTGATTGGCATCCCATTGATTGAAAACACCTGACTCTAATTTCACCTTCAAACTAACTGCTAATCCTAGAGGTTCACATACGTTTGCCACTCACACATATGTAATATTCGATCATTTTCCTCAATAAATAAATGACCAAGTATAATATTTTTGTCTCATTTGTTTAACTGGTTTCTCTTTATCTACTTTTAGGACTTGAGTGAAAATTTGATGATGATTTAGGTCATAATTTTGCAGAAATATAGAAAATTCTAAAGGGTTCACAAACTTTCAAGCACAACTGTATTTATATCTTTATATATGTGTGTGTGTATATGTATGTATGTATGTGTGTGTATATATATATATATATGTGTGTGTATATATGTATGTATATATATTTTATTTTACTAAAATGTAATGAATAAAAAGTATTTTTGGTTTAATGTTGATGGATTGTGTGGAAAACGTTTAAGAGAAAAGAATGCAGTGTTTCTCATCCATTTACAACTTTGTATGTTTGTGGCAAAATTATTAAATCAAATGCATTAACTAAATACTTTTGTGAACACTTTTAATGATCATTTCCTGTTTTTGACACCAGAAATTCTTTAGCATATGTTTGAAATGAGAATGAAATTTGATTGGAAGAAAGTGTATCTAAAGGTGTTTTAAACATCTTTTCATTCAATTATTGTCATATTTTAAACAAGATTTTGTGACATTTAATGGAAGCACTGTTAGTAGCTTTTCCATTGTGGCTTAATCTAATGTAAAGCACTGTGCAGACCCCATAATGAGAGTAAGCATTTTAAATTTTATTAAAAATATGGAAGCATTAAGATTGCTTTTTGTGAGTGTCCTTGTGTCTCGAATTAATTATATTTTAACTTAGCATGTATTGGAGGTATATTTCTTTAAAGATATTTTTAGACAGCCAGGGTAATTTGCTATATTTCAGACTCATTTCCCATTTTGCAGATGTTGTTATATTTAGTGTCATTTGTTTAGTATTTTGAGAAAATTAAAGTTCAGAAAGATGTCATTCTACAAATCAACAAAACTGATCAGTGTGTCATGAACATTAGAAACCTCAGAAGGTCTTGGACGCATGCCTCTTGCTGACTTCCACAATAATGTCATAGTTGGTTCATCACACTTACTTGAGGCACTACAAACTGGATATGTCGTGAACGCCATCTGTCATGGTGAATGCTGACAATAGCCAGTGGGCTAGATTTCACCCTTAAATGCTTTGTTCAGTTGTGCTCTTCAGCTAAAAGTTGCAAATGGCTGATATAAAAAATGTGTTTTCTGACCTTTAAAGTTTCATTTGTGAACTTTACACACATTGTCTCACCAGTTTTGTACCCGTGAATTATGAAAACACTATACTGGGTTAGTATCTGTAACAAACATAAATCATGGCATATCCACATTTTTATTATTTTTTTAATTTCAAAAAGAAATCCTTAAAACTCCATTTCAATGTTTTTTATAGCTTATTAAGACTTCTTTTTGTTGCAGTCTAATGTTTGATGACACAGATCCTTTTAAATGTAATGGCAATGTAGTTATTTTTATGAATGTTTAATATGCATAGTACAAATTGGTCACAGTTCTATATTCGGTTACCAACAAATACAGTACATATATATTTATGTTACCAAAACTATATGATTTGTGAATATTTGGAATTATATTGTATATCAACAAACTCTCTGTGTAAACTGTAAGAAAATAATTCTGAACTGTCTCAGCTGTGTCATTATATAGGCAATGACAATTTGTTGTTGTTTCATGTGACCTATTAGAGTCTGGAGAGATTAATTCTAATATTCAAGATAATGTTAAGTGTTTTAGGGATTTGAATTGATATAACCCAGTGTTTTTCAAAAAATTTCAAGAAAGAAAATGAACAGTTTTACACTTGCTCATGCAAATGACTCGTTATACTTCAGAGTTCAACAGTCCCTAAAATCAATAGAGGAAGTTATGCATTAGGTTATAAACATCCGAGAAAATAAAAATACTTCAACCTCCTTGGTGTTAAACCCAAGCCTCTCTTGGACTTGGAATTCTGTGTAAAGATGGTTAACGCTGAATATTTCTCATGATATAGCTATTATGGTCCAATTTACAGCGCTAAGCCCAAAAGACACTTGGGCAGATTCTGCTGCCATCTCGTGGAAAACTAACATTATGCTGCAAAAAATCTATAATATGTTTCTGCTTTTTGCCACTCCTAAGATAACTTGTCAATATTCATGAATATAATTGAGCTTTTGACTGAAACAACGGTGTGAAAACGAGCTATAAAGACAGTTTTAGAGCAAACTGAAACGGAACCATTAGTTGAATTAAACAATAGTGATGATGATGTGAGATGGTCATCAGACATTGACACGGATAGTGAAACTAAGGCATACGGCACTGTACAACCGAACTACCATGATACACCTGGTGAATTCAGTCACCCAAAGCCTCACTATGGTGCAAGTTGGTGTATGGCAAAAAAGGCAAAATAATTGCAAAGTAGGAAAGACGTCAACCCCCTAAGCACTGTTTCAGTGCAGCAATTGTCAATGTTTGTGTCAAGGGAAATGTGGAAGTCACTAATCCTTGTGCTGTGGTAGCCTACCATAGCACAAGGGACGCATTGATTGAGTGGATGAGGCGCTGACATTCTATGTCTCATGTACAAGTAACAGAAAATATGTTAGAAGAAAAGTGTGCAATGAAACTTACTCCTACTGTCCAAACTGCGACGTCAGGCTACGCATTGCTGACTGTTTCAAAATATATCACATGAAGGAAGTGTACTAAAACTGCATTAGTACAGTTGTGGACACTAAACATACATTTCATCCTGTATTGATTTCGATGTTTTAGTATGTACGTATTTCAGTTACACATTGAAAAAATGTATCGGGCTACTGTATTACAAAAAAAAAATATTACTATCTTACTAAATTTGAATGGCCCACTGTGATCATGTTGAACAACTTTGCAAAGGAATATTTTATTTTCTTGTGCATGAAGTTAAAGGTAAATTAGAAGTACATTTTCCTTATTCTAATAGAACTGGTTAATGTAATACATGGAGTTGAATAGTAATGTTTGACCTGACTCAAAATAACAAGTACAGTGATCGACATACTCTATACACTTAATTATATAATTAAAATAATGCCATAAACTTCAACTGCAAATTATAAAATGTAACAAGTTGATTAATACCAATAAACATCTAGATAGGTTTTCCATGAGGTTTTCTGTCATTCTTGCCTACGGGTGATCACTCCAAACTCCATATTGGCCTTCAAATCTTGCCTGCACTTAGGATGCAATGGGGCATGTGAGGATGCATGTTTAAATTCATTGTAGCTACAGCAGGCGTGACTGTGCTGGGAGATCATTTTGACAGTTGAATGAAGAGATGCCAAGACTCTTTGAAGACATACTCAATAAGAGATTTCTTTTCCATATTTTCTTTTTTGGAATGTGGCTTCTATTCTTCACACAACATGGATTTTTTACAATAACTTCTTCATTCTTAAAAGCTGTTTTCCTCTTCTTACTCATCTGGCAGGTTTTAAGTGGTTCAGATGCTGTCTGAAGGAACAAAGGCACACAGTGACTAAAATTAGACCACAGTAACCCCTACATTACCAGCATAAAAGAGGACATTTCCTTCCCAAAGTGTGTTGTCTGAGACATTTTGGTGTACTGCCAGTATCTCCCAGGATTTTTTGATCCTGCACTGTATAAGCAGAAAATATTTACCGTTATTTTTAACATGTATTCTCTTGTGAAGTAATTGCTTGTTTTTCCTATTTGGAGTGTACCTGTCACATAATTTTAATTATCATAATCTTACAATAGCTATTTTTAACATTTTGCTGTTTTCTTTTGCTCAGAATATAGCCTGTCATCCTGGTCACAAGTGATTTATCATTTGTATCACCAATTTTGCAACAAGTTCATTTGAGAACCACATTTAAGACTTCTGCCATTAGTTCTTTAAAGAAAGAATAGCCAATAAGCCACGTGACACCCCTCACACACACACACACACACACACATCTGCCACATCTGGGCTTATACGTATAGAATTACTGAAGCCTTGTATCTCAAGCTATTGTCACATAAATTAAAATCACACATTTTGAAAGCTAGGTGTTTAGAGTTTATGGTATTTGGTGTCTAAAAGAGTGAGCCCAGAAGTCAGTGCAACTTAAAACCTATCAGAAACAAAATGTAGAAATGTAGCTTTGTGCTGGCAGTGGGCTTCATAGAAATAATGTTGATCATTTGTGTTTTTCATCACATGCCCCTTCTGAGTAAAATACAATTTTGACCTTTTAGCAAAAGGAATCAAATCCTCTCAATGATTTTATACAATTCCAAAATGAAAAAATGTGAAGAATGTTGTGAAGTTGCACTTTTTCTTGTCCTCTGCAATGACTTTGAGCACAATAAATGCAATGCATGAGAGAGCTGGCACAAACCCCAGGCAGGTCTATTGAGCAGGTTTTTGTTGAAGATATTGATTGGGGTGGAAACCACAAGTGAAGATGTGCATCAGAAGTTATTGGATGACTTGTTAAGTCTAAGACCGTGCAGCTGTTCCAAGGCTTCATTTGTTTACGCCAGTCGGTAACATTTCTTGCTCTGCCTTCATTTGTCTAGACAGCATCATTTGTGACAATATAGATCAGGAAGTAGTTTAATTCTGCTCTCCTGGGTGGTTTTCTTTTTGTTGTTTTTCTTTTCATGAGTAGATGCAGGATTAATGTGTGGGTCCTTGAAGGGTAGTGTCTGTCTCATACTTTCCTTCTTTACTTACCATTACTTTCTAATCTATCTTCATGTTTTAAATTATACTCCTACTTGAATACACTCGGATTACTTTATTCCTACCCCAATTTTTTCTCCACAGGTCCAAGTGCCCCCAGTTGCCCGAACATTTCAAGTTAGTTTTGATTCCTCCTGAGTATATCTGTGGTTCTTTGTCTCCTTTTTTTCCTCACTTCTCGTTTTCTATGTGTCACAATTCATTTTCACTTGAGTCAGTTTGAAGTTTTTATAATTTTTCAACATAGTTTTGAAAACACCTTTTTCCTCCCCACATTCAGTCTTCACAGGCTGGGTTTCATTACTGTTCAAATGAATAATGAAAAATTGAAAACATTTTGAAATGAATTATAGAGAACAGGTAAATTGGCCCTTGCTCCAGAATAAAGAATTCTCTAGTGTTAACACAAGAAAAAAAAGGCAACTAAGTGATTTGCCACTCATGATGGATTCATGTTGTACTGCTATACTAAGTTTACTTACATGGATTTTTGTAATCTGGTAAAGGTTTGGAATAGCCTATGATCCAGCTCTTAATTATGTGAACTGCAGAATGTAGCATTAAAAAATCAAAGTGGTACTAAACTAAATTAAAATAATAATTTAATTTAAAATGGGGAATACATGCAATGCATATTCTGCAATTCAATAATCTGTTCTCATTATTTCTAAGATGTGTGTTCTTTCACATTTTTCATAAAGTAAGGGGTTCAGCTTATCTTAAAATATTTTTTACCTGTTTTTGCTGTTGCAGTAAGGGATTCAGGTTATACTTAAATATTTTTTAGCTGTTTGAGTCCTGATCCTGACACCCTACCTCCTCCTTTTCAATTCAACTTGGGTACTTAATTAATGAACAGTTCTTTTTATTGAATAATTGACCTGATGAAATAAAAAGTGCAGTTTTTGCACACAAACATCGGAAATGGTATCTCCAATTACAAGTATTTACTGGAGAGTATAATCCATAAATTGTACCAATCACCTCCCAATTTGGACTTTTTTTTGGCATTAAGTGACTAGCAACAGGAAAAGCAAAATGAGAATACTATGTATTAACTGGAGCATCAGAAGGATGGAGGCAGTGGACCTGCTAAGTCTCATGAGCATTTCATTGGATCGACCAAATTTTGTAAAATTAAAGTGTCCCATACCCCTCATCTTATATGTGCCATGCTGCCATTAGCTCAAATGAACTCCTTATCCCA
This sequence comes from Polypterus senegalus, assembly GCF_016835505.1. NCBI lineage: Eukaryota > Metazoa > Chordata > Cladistia > Polypteriformes > Polypteridae > Polypterus > Polypterus senegalus. The sequence continues at coordinate 70,436,992 of NC_053167.1, forward strand.
GTCAACAGTTTACACGTAATCCACATAAAGGTAATTGAAAATAGTTTGAAAGTTCAGTTCAAATGTCAATGAAGACAACTATTCAATAATTCAGATCTGAGTTGAAATGAAAAATTACGAGGAATATTGTTCCACCAGGACCAGGATGCAAAGAGCTGTTGTGAATATGGAATTCAAATGGGCTTTGACCTTTGCACAATTTTAGTTCTGATCTAGTGTTAGACAAAATTAATGCCAAAAAATGTTGGACAGAAAAATAAAAACTTACAACAGTTTTGTCAACCAGCCTGAGAACAGTCACGGGCATTTGGCTTCAGTTAAATAAAGATGTTTGCATTTTTGTTTCTGTTGTATTTATTGTTTTCTTGCCACCACCCCTATCAGCCTCTTTCAGTATTAGTCAATGTAAAAATGTCTGCTGCTGCAGCTCACTGTCATGTGAACAGTGCTGTTAACCAAGTAAGCATGTTGAATTTGCTCATGCCCATTACATACTGACGTTCGACAGTCCCGTTTCCTATACAGCATGTCACACCAATCTGGAAAAATGGAAAAAAAAGTTATTACATGCATTGTTGAGCTCTATGCTTCCCACATAGACACATTTTTTTGGCACTGTCATTTGTTCAGTTGTATCATCTTGTTACTGCTGAGTGTGTTTACTAATGCAATTCTCATAAGTGCTTCTCTTCTTTTTTTCCATTTCATCTTGTTTAGGCATGAGAGAACATCCTCCAATCTCTGTCACAGACCTCGCTGATCACATCGAAAGGCTGAAAGCTAATGACGGGTTACGGTTTTCTCAGGAGTATGAGGTAATTTTTTTTGTTTGTTTCTTTGTGGTCCTGTATTAGTTTCTTGATGGCAGAGAATCCACCTTAATAAGAGGATAAGTATTTGTGTATCTTTGTGTCCATCTGGTTGCTCTGTCTCGGTCATTTCGACAGATGGTGCATCACAAACATTTATAGAGTAAAAAAATACCTTACATTTGTGATTCCAACCGATGGCACTGCACAACCATTAACACTGCTTTAATGAATCCCATACCAAATGGCATACAACTGAGACATATGCGTTACATTTGTCATTTCAACAGATGGCCCATAACAAACATTTATAGTAATAAAATGCCTTACATTTGTCATTTTAACAGATGGCACATCACAAACAATTGCAGCAATGCATTTTATTACTACAACTGTTTGCACCATCTGTTAGAAAGACAAATGTAATGCATTTTATTATTATATGCATTACAAAATACATTCCAATAGATGGTGCACTATAATCATGAACACTAAGGTCCAAGTGTATTAATTAGATTTCAACTTACAGCTAGTACTGTACATTGCCTGAACAGAAGAATGGGCCCATAAGACCAATTTTCTTATTTTTAGATCTTTATTTGGTAGTCATTTTCAATTTTTGATCCCCCCTACTTTACATTATTATTCCTAACCCTAACAGTTGGATGGACACACAGATACATGTCCCTTTATTAAGGTGAATATCCATCCATCCATTATCCAACCCGCTATATCCTAAGTACAGGGTCACGGGGGTCTGCTGGAGCCAATCCCAGCCAACACAGGGCGCAAGGCAGGAAACAAACCCCGGGCAGGGCACACACACACACACCCACACACATTAGGAACAATTTAGAATCACCAATGCACCTAACCTGCATGTCTTTGGACTGGGGGAGAAAAACGGAGTACCCGAAGGAAACCCATGCAGAATCGGGGAGAACATGCAAACTCCATGCAAGGAGGACCCGGGAAGCGAACCTGGGTTTCCTAACTGCGAGGCAGCAGCGCTACACACTGCGCCACCGTGCCACCCTAAGGTGAATATATACTGTATATTTAGTGAAATTTAATCATTTTGAGAAAGCAAAAAATAGAGAGTATAAACTACTTGTTAACATAATCAGAAATTCCTCTGTGTATTTTTTAATAAATTAGAATTTCCACAGTATATAGTAGATTTAGGTACTCAGCATTATAGTTTTTCTTATTCACTGAAATTTTGTGCAGATGTGTATTTTGTCTAAAGTAGTGCTGCTTCGATCTGGAAAATGAATTTTTATTTGAAAATGTAGCTACTCTTAAAATGAAATGTCCCCTGGTGATAAGAAGGTTGAAAGTGTTTCTAATAATTGTAGACCAAGTTGGTGAGAAATTTATTGAGCTGTAATGGCTTGCATGCTAGGCAGTTCTGTGTGGTAAGCAGTTGTCTCCAGAAATGTCTGTTAGGTTATTCCAGTCATGAGAGCATGCTGACTTACATGTTGTTTTTTTTTTTTTGATGGATGTATTTGTTACAGAGTAAAATGTGCAAAAAATCCATCCATCCATTCTGATGATGTATCCACCTTGAACAGGCTGCCAGTCACTTAAAGCACAGGCCCTTGCTGTCTGAAACTGTGCCAATTTAGAGACTGCAGTTAAGTTACATGGGCACAGGGTCTATGTGCAAGCATCATACTGGTGGTGGATGGGTTGGTAACCAACTCCTGTGAATTAGCACAATTAGAAAAAAAAGTCATCCTACCAGAGAAAGATTTCTTTCCAGAGATATTCAGATTATGGTGTTCAATATTCTTGGCCATTTAAAGTCAAGAATTTTTATCAAAGCTCAGATCATTATTGAATCAGTAAAACTTTTGAGGCAATTTTGCGAAAATGTTATTTTCTTTTAATGCTTCATGCAAAAAGATCACAAGAATGCGCACATTTAAATATAGTTAACATTTTGCAAATTAGTGGCTGACATCTTAACGCTGCTGCCCCTTGATTCTATTGGCAGGTCATTTCCTACCTGTGTGGAGTTTGCACATTCTTTCCAAGCCTGTATGGTTTTTCTCTGGGTAGTCAGATTTTCCTTTTGCAATTCAAAGATGTGTATTTGGTTGATTGGTAACTCTTAATCAGCACCATGTCATTGAGGTTCAGTCAGTGCATGAGTGAGAGATCCATGTGGTGGAGTAGAAGCCCTTCAAGGGTTCGTTTCTGCCTTTGGTTGTCCCCCCATGACCCTGAACTTGGTACAGTGGATTTTGAATTAGAGGGAACGATTATATGGTCATCTGCAAATTCAAATGTTTAGGTTACAGTCTTAAATTCATATGCACGTGTATTTAGTATGTGTAAAATAATCTTTATTTCTATGCACTCAAACACACATATATGTATCTGCACACAATGATTTATATTCAGCCTTCTCAAATTCGAAACAGTATTTACTTATTTTTCACATTTGACAAAGGATTATTGGTTTTTAAAGTCCAACACAAGGGATAAAGAAAGAATTTACATTTAGAGTGGTACATTTCCAAAGGGATAATACTAACATGTTTGCACTTTTTTTCTGTTTATGTAGGAGGAAGGTCTTTGAATTCAATCCTAATTAGATACCAAAATGTGAACTCATTAACCAGTTGCCTTCCGCCTTTTTATATAACTTTTTCTGACATGCATTATCTAAATTACCTATTGAAATCAAGCTGGTTTTCTTTCTTACTCAGTGTTCTCATTGTGAAAGTAATTTTCTGCTCAGAAGATCAAGAATGTAACTGTCAACCCAGTAAATCACTAATGAGAAGGTGTTTTTGAGATGAAGGTTCTTAGATGTGTGAGCTTTGAATTCTTGTATTGAATATGACCTATTTGCATTTATATATAAAAAAAAAAATCTCTCTAAAGGCAATGCATGTATTTTAAGTACAACAAAAGCAGCAGTTAAAAGTCAGTGAGTAAAACCATTTCAAATATGGCAGATTTTAGGAAGACCAGTTTCTTTTTTAAGTGTTTGTATAGTCAGGTTGTGTTATTGAGACAAATATGGCTTGCCATCTTGGCTCTTATGTTTGCAGTGTTCACAGTAATGGGTTGTCCTATAGAACAGATGAAACAACATTCTGTAATTGTGCATAAAATATGACCTCATTAATACTTTATTTTATTTTACATTTATGAGTATTGCTAACAAAAATACGGGAAAAATCCACAATAAAAACATTACTTTTCCACAGAGATTGTAACTTACTAACACTCTATAAGAATAACATATATTAAAATCAAAATATTTACATGAATCATCTGTATGCAAGGTGGTGCGGTGGTTAGTGCTGCCGCTTCACAGATCCAACACCCTGGATTCAAATCCTGTGGCCAGATCAGTCATGACCTGTGTAGAGTTTGTATGTCCACGCACGAGTTCCTCTTGGTGGTCTGGTTTGCCTCCCGTTTCCCCAAAGGCATGTGCAGTAGTTTAAATGAAAGTGCCAATTTGACTATACAGTATGTGAGTGTGAATGCATGTCTGTGTGTGTCCCCTCGACTGCCCCATCCAGCTATAGTTGTTAGGATGTGTGTTGGTGTCAAATTTTCAATCGGTCCACTATCTATGGCAAGGGGCATTGCTGCTGGTTTCAGCTATTGATAAGTGTCAGCACTGTTAAGTTTTTTTTAAGATTGTTTTAAAGTTTGGTACTTTTTATCTTGTTATTCAAAAATGTCATCACATTTTATTTATTATTATTATTACTTATTGAAACATTTGCAAAATCCTGTATTGGGAAGCCCTTTTTGAGAGGGGATCCCTCATTAAATTACACATTAAAATAGGTAGTCTTCCTACTCCATAAAGGAATTATTATTAAAGAATTAAACTTGTAGGCGGCTTCCATTGGGAGTGTTGCAGTTTAAGGTAGGATGAATTACAAAAGATTCTCAAATAAAAGAAATATTTAGGGTTTTTGTTAATGCTCAGGTGAGTCATGAGGGGCTTGAATTCAGTCTGAATCTTTAAAAAGAAGCAGCAGTCACACAAACTCTTTTCTGATTCATTATGTGAAGAACTGTGTGACATACATTATTATTTATGTACTGGTTAAAATATTAAACATTAAAACAGATTAGACAAAAAATAATGATGGTATAGAGTGCCAGCTGAGCACATCTGATCGTGGTTAAAATGTACTTTCTGTTTGAGGTGAGAGCTCTCCACCAGTTACATGAAACCAGCAGCAGTAAAATCAATATAGAGCTTTAAATCGCTAAATACCCGTGGAGCAGGACATAAGGAACAGACTGATATGAACAATTCAGGAAACTCCAAATTAAACACAGCATTTGTAATTAAGCAAATCCTCTTACAAATTGCAAAATGAAACACAAAAAGTATCCACTCAGTAGTTTCAAAGTTATTTTCGCAAAGCAGTTAATCATTACATTCAGCATTAAATTGAGCTTTAAAGTTAAGAATTTAAAATTTAATTTTTTGTATTTTGGGTGGAGTAAATAAAAGTGTGCACAGTAATTTATTATGAGTTTTAAGAAATAATCTGAAACCTTTTTTGTGGTTTGAAGAGAGTGCAGTTAAAATAAGTCTCAAAAAAGTCTGAATTACAATATGCCACCCTAATTTGGGGTGTTCATAAGAAATGTAATGATTTACTACATGAGGTAGAAGTACATGCTAAACAAGAATAGTTGCATTAAATACTTATTTAAAGTCTAAATATTCCCGATTGTATTAGAAATGTATCATTTTTCACTCTCTGATAGGTCCATAGTAAAGGATTAAAAATAAAAAATACATCGTATTCAAAATCACTGTTGTACAATCTAAAATGTTACCTCCTTTGCTCCTTTCTGGGAGTGGCTCTTAGAAGGTTTAGGACAACCGGTAAAGAATCAGATATCCAATGTGGCAGTAGAGGTTCCGACCCACCTCTTGAACCCCAGGTACCACTCCAAACACCAGGTACAAGTCCAAGACTCTTTTTTTTTTTCTTTTAGCACAGTACACCAAGCACCTTCCACTCTACTCTTTAATAAACACTACAATAACCAAACCTCCTCTCCCAGACACTTAGCTACCCTTCCTCCCAGCTCAGCTCAGCGTCTGGGCTTTCCCAGTGTCCCTTTATACCCCCTGACCTGGAGGTGTTCCTGCCAAACAGTCCACAAGTCCTTACTCCTTCCGGGTCAGGGTAAACAGTCCATATCTTTATCCCGGAAGCACGTCATCTCTTCCTGTCGCGGGATTATGACGTACTTCCGGGTTATAGGGCATATACGAGTCCATGGGCCCTCTGACAGCGACTCCCATTGGCCCCCAAGGTATCCAGCAGGGCTGTGCATAAAAACTACATAGTCCATAAGGCCCTTCAGGAACTTGGGGCCCGTCCACGCTGTCGGGAGAGCTCCTCCTGGTGGCCTGGGGGTGAGGACCGGAATATAAAGCCGGCCATCCACCACACCAAATACTATCATATTTGTGATCAGCAACTTTGAAATAACTTAAAACAACACTCCACATGCCTGTATTACTGATCCCCATTTTTTTTTTTTGTGAAAAGGAGAAAAATTGACCCCTCATATCCCATTAGGGGGTGAACTCCTGGGGTCAGTTAATTGGCATACACAATTTCAAGTCCTTCTGATCATTCTTGCTGAAGACACCTATTGATTTAATCTTTGTCATAATGGTGTAATTTGGATTTTGTTTTTAATATTAGTGAAACAGGAGACACCAAACCAAAAAAAAGTGATTTCAAAGAGTTCATATAGTAATTATTATGAACTTGTGGCATTTGTGAGATATGGTTTAGTGGGTTAAATGTAGTAAGGTAATGAAGTAGTGGCCTAAAACAACCACAGAAAATCTCCATGTCTCGCCATTAATCACAGTAATGAAGATTGTGAATAGTATGCACATTTACCTCATGTTCCTCTACACTTTCCGTGTGCTTAATAAATTTTATTTATTTAATTTGTGGTTTTGCTACTATTTATAGTTTTTTTAATTTGTGTATCATTATTTTGCTTTGTAAAATGAGATTTCTGTATTCAGAACCTATTTCTATACAGTAGTGGTGGGCCTGTTCTGCTTAGTGAATAAAATATAGAAAGCTAAAAAAAATAAACTTTAAAAAGAATAAATATGTTTGGAAACATCTTCAAGAAAAATTTTAAAACAAATCTAAAATATTCTTTAGAGTTTAGTCCTTTAGTAGACAGAAGGATAATAGGAGACTGCTGATTTGCTTCTCCAAAGTACTCCTTTTTTCAGAGTTATTACTAATGCAGAGTTGGTTCAGATGCTCACACCGTCAATGAACCCGGCAGGATTGCCAAATGGCCTCCCAAGACTGTTGCCAGTTGAAGAGTTTGCTTTTCTGTCATGGGGTTAGCATTGGCTTATGTTGCACAGTGATCTCTTCACCTGACAGAGACGTTGACTCCCATCCTGCTAGACAGCCAACAGAACTCTTAAGACTTTCATCTGTTTAATAAATTCTGTTTTGCAAAAATGAGCTGCTAAGAAGCGGATTAATGTTGGTGTTGAATTACAAAAGTGGCCAGAACTTTTTTTACTAAGGCTTTCAATGAGTCCACTTGTATTTTTCTAGATTTTTTTTTAATTGCATACTCTGTGTTTTGAAGATATTAAAATAATTCAGTATATAATGAATACTATTATAGCATTGTCTGGTACTTGCTAGTGCCAAACTAATTAATTCATGCTCATTTTATTGCTGTTTTAGGCAGCTCACTATCCTTAGGGGAATGGCTCACTATAACCACACACTAGAATGGTGATCATGTGACTGTGGCACTCTTGCCTTTTTTATATGTTCCCCTGCAGCGGGTGCTGAAGCTGTTCATTTGAATTAGGAACACCAGCTCATACAGCTGCTGCCTCAGCGCTGAAATCATCCTCAGCCGATGCAAGAGTCTGTGCCCATCTATGAATATATGAATAGTATTCTTGTTAACTAATATAGGGCACCAAAAAATTGGGTTAGAACTACAGAGCACCAAAAAATATGGTTAGAGCTATCAGTCCAACAATATGCAAAGTGTAGTATATCAATTGAATTTATCTTACTTTGTATTTCATGAAAAGCTGTTCTGTGGAAGACAGTGGCCAAGGAAGTGAATTCTAACCTAGAAAGCTGTCAGTTCTGCTCCCTTCCTATGTCCCAGTATGTTGCACCAAGCAATTCTCTTAACCTGCACATACTCCAGCTCTACACAATTCCTCTGAACACTGATTCAAAGCATATGCACTTCTGAAACGACTTTGAGGCAGTATTAATCATAAAAAAGGCTCTATTTAAAATAAAGGTTGTTTGATACAAAAAGACAATGTAAAAGCAGTGTAATTTGATGTGATTTGACTTACTAGCAGCAGTACATCTAGCTTATGCAACGTTTTAAAACATCTGATTGTTGGTGTGCCATTCACAGGTTGTACGCAAGCTATAAAAAACACTTCAAACTAATCTCCTAATGGAGTAGTGACTATGCTCAGATTTACTAAGCCCACTTTCATATTGTATCTGTCTGTCGTGTATCATGCACATGTCTGTCCTGTAAGAAGTATCCAAAAACTCTCTTGCTTAAAATTCAACAGACCTGGCTTTGCTCTTTTCCTGCTTAATGAAAGCTTGTCATTGAGAACGCTGCAATGTATTTGTGTATTCTGCTGATAATAACTAAACCCTAACCTGCAATGGTGAGGATGTGAGGCATCAACAACTTTATAAATGGCCAATAACATTTTGCATATTGAAGTGCCAGCAACGTGACCAAATGGTCTGTAAACCAAAATATTATTACTTTAATGAACAAGCAACTTACTGCCAAACTTTAAAAAGGTGATAAAGTGTTCTTGATAAACTTGTTATGCTTGTGTTTTAGAGGTGTTATTGGAAAAAAAAAGTGTTTGCAAAACAAAGACTTGTAAATTCTCTCTCTTTTTAATAATCTTGATCTTTATAAACATTGTATTACAACCTTAAGGCTTTTCTATTAAGATGTTTTGCCAAAATAATTTAATCTACAGAATTTTGATTACTGTTGATTTATGATTATTTTGCAAAGAAAAATACCTGAGTTTACAAAAATATTACACATAGATGACAAAGTTTAATGTTTTAAATATCACTTGACAATGTGGCTGCAATTAATTGTGGATATTTTGATAGGAACTGGTGGCAGTACTGCACTTCAGTCCATTTTTATAGCTATCCTACCAAGTTGCAGGATTGTATCAGCAGCACTTGGCACAAGGTGGACAGGATACTAGTAGGGTTGAATTGGTAAAATTTTCACTTTGTTATCAATACCAGCTTTCAGCCCTCAGCATTGGCACCAGAACAAACTGCAGCTTTCCAGGTGTGACACACAATTGTTTGCCTTCCTTGTGTGCTGTGCACTATGCATCTCTTCCTTCTTGATAGCCATTAAGTCCAGATTGCGTCAAAGCATGTAGTTTTATTTCGTGAAGTCTATGAAATGAAAGTTTTTACACAAATGCAATAGCAAGTATCAAAGGAAGAGCGGGAGACTGAGAGGAAAACTGATGTTTACTTCTAGTACCAAACATCCTGAAATGCTGGTACCTCACCATTTGAAAATTGGGTTTTTTCAGTATCATGCAACCCTAGATGCTAGCCTGTCGTAGAGTTCATTCACGCACACACTCACTCTTATAGGATCAGTTTAGAGTTTCCAGTTAGGCTAGTAGATGTGTCTTTAAGGTGTCAGAGAAAAATCAGAATACCTGGAGAAAAACCTTTGTGATTACATGGAGAAAAAATGTATAAAGTCCACAAAGCTAGTGCCCAGGCTGGGATACAAACCTAAGTCTCTGGAGCTCTAAGGAATAGCATGCAGACCATCAGTATTTTCTCAGTATCTAATAATATCTTAATATCTAATAGAATACATCTTTATGGTGTTCTTTGAAATTTAAATCAAAATCATAACGTTTAAATGTAATCTCCCAGCTGGTGCTTCAGTTTGAAATCTCTTCAAGAAAAGAATTTTACAGTTGAAATAATTCACTCCCAGTGCAGAGACACTAAAGTTTCAAAATATTTCATTTGCCTGCTCTAATTTAGAGACTGAAGAGTCCCTTTGAATAGCATTACTTTTCTTGTAATGTAAGTAATGAGGTCAAACAGCAGCCAGACATTGATTTTAAAAGTGATTATCTCCCCATTTAAGAGAGGGTAGTGCTAATACATGTGACTGTTTTATTAATACAAGTAATCTTTAAAAAAGGGGGAGATTTGTTACAGCAGTGTTTAGTGGATTCACTGGTTAGTTACATTGTTTTAGTTTTTCTTATTGGCCAATGCATTATTAAAAGAAATAATATGGTCATTTGAAGAATCATTATTTTCCCAATAAAACAAATATTATTAAATGCAGTGACATTAGAAATATATCTTAAGGATCTATGAATGCTTCTACCTGTAATTGTAAGAATTGCCTGTGTGTGTATAAATACAGTGCATCCGGAAAGTATTCACAGCGCATCACTTTTTCCACATTTTGTTATGTTACAGCCTTATTCCAAAATGGATTAAATTTATTTTTTTCCTCAGAATTCTACACACAACACCCCATAATGACAACGTCAAAAAAGTTTACTTGAGGTTTTTGCAAATTTATTAAAAATAAACAAAACTGAGAAATCACATGTACATAAGTATTCGCAGCCTTTGCTCAATACTTTGTTGATGCACCTTTTGCAGCAATTACAGCCTCAAGTCTTTTTGAATATGATGCCACAAGCTTGGCATACCTATCCTTGGCCAGTTTCGCCCATTCCTGTTTGCAGCACCTCTCAAGCTCCATCAGGTTGGATAGGAAGCGTCGGTGCACAGCCATTTTAAGATCTCTCCAGTGATGTTCAATCGGATTCAAGTCTGGGCTCTGGCTGGGCCACTCAAGGACATTCACAGAGTTGTCCTGAAGCCACTCCTTTGATATCTTGGCTGTGTGCTTAGGGTCGTTGTCCTGCTGAAAGATGAACCGTCGCCCCAGTCTAAGGTCAAGAGTGCTCTGGAGCAGGTTTTCATCCAGGATGACTCTGTACATTGCTGCAGCCATCTTTCCCTTTATCCTGCCTAATCTCCCAGTTCCTGCCGCTGAAAAACATCCCCACAGCATGATGCTGCCACCACCATGCTTCACTGTAGGGATGGTATTGACCTGGTGATAAGCGGTGCCTGGTTTCCTCCAAAAGTGACGCCTGGCATTCACACCAAATAGTTCAATCTTTGTCTCATCAGACCAGAGAAATTTGTTTCTCATGGTCTGAGAGTCCTTCAGGTGCCTTTTGGCAAACTCCTGGTGGGCTGCCATGTGCCTTTTACTAAGGAGTGGCTTCCGTCTGGCCACTCTACCATATAGGCCTGATTGGTGGATTGCTGCAGAGATGGTTGTCTTTCTGGAAGGTTCTCCTCTCTCCACAGAGGACATCTGGAGCTCTGACAGAGTGACCATCGGGTTCTTGGTCACCTCCCTGACTCAGGCCCTTCTCCCCCTATCGCTCAGTTTAGATGGCCGGCCAGCTCTAGGAAGAGTCCTGGTGGTTTCGAACTTCTTCCACTTACGGATGCTGGAGGCCACTGTTCTCATTGGGACCTTCAAAGCAGCAGAAATTTTTCTGTAACCTTCCCCAGATTTGTGCCTCGAGACAATCGTGTCTCGGAGGTCTAGAGACAATTCCTTTGACTTCATGCTTGGTTTGTGCTCTGACATGAACTGTCAACTGTGGGACCTTATATAGACAGGTGTGTGCCTTTCCAAATCCTGTCCAATCAACTGAATTTACCACAGGTGGACTCCAATTAAGCTGCAGAAACATCTCAGGGATGATCAGGGGAAACAGGGTACACCTCAGCTCAATTTGGAGCTTCATGGCAAAGGCTGTGAATACTTATTTACATGTGCTTTCTCAATTTTCTTATTTTTAATAAATTTGCAAAAAACTCAAGTAAGCTTTTTTAACGTTGTTATTATGGGGTGTTGTGTGTAGAATTCAAAGGGAAAAAATGAATTTAATCCATTTTGGAATAAGGCTGTAACATAACAAAATGTGGAAAAAGTGATGCGCTGTGAATATTTTCTGGATGCACTGTATGCTTTATACAGGAAGTGTGGTGGGATGAGGGTGTGTTTTACTGTTAGACACATTGATTAGAAATAATACACTTACATTTTACAAACCAAGAACATTATTTCTGCTGCCTTGGAAGTGTCATTTTAATTTCTCTATTATAATAAAAAAAATCCTGAGACGAGACAAGACGTGACTTTTTCAGAGAAATACTTTCATGTACCGCGACACGAAACTTTGTACCAAGAGATTTAACCCAGCCTGGGGCCGGAAATAAAAGACAAAGATAGATAGATACTTTATTAATCCCAAGGGGAAATTCACATAATCCAGCAGCAGTATACTGATACAAAGAAACAATATTAAATTAAAGAGTAATAAAAATGAAAAGAATTAAAATAAAATTAATGTTAGTATTTACTCCCCCGGGTGGAATTGAAGATTCGCATAGTGTGGGGGAGGAACGATCTCCTCAGTCTGTCAGTGGAGCAGGACGGTGACAAAAGTCTGTCACTGAAGCTACTCCTCTGCCTGGAAATGACACTGTTAAGTGGATGCAGTGGATTCTTCATGATTGAAATGAGAACGAATTTTGTAAAGAATTCTGAAACGTGGTGCAATACACATGCAGAGCAGGCTAGAAACAATGAAAGTACTAAAATTCGAAAGTCTCAGAAAAATGATAGTAAAGATTGCATTAGCGCAAACAAACAGAAATGATTACTCGGTGAAATAATGGAGCAGCAAAAAGAGATTGAATATGTTGATCGGATTTAAACTTTAATTTGGAGACGTAGATCGTCTAATTCATGTTGCCATCAGGGAAAAGTAGTGTTTCTTCCCAATGAAGAGGTGTATCCGTGAGAATTAAAAGGTTTGTTGTTTGGTGAAAGTGAAATCCACATACACAAGTGGCAGAGATGCGAAGTGGCTGGCGTGTAGCACAGGCACAGGGGGTTGGCGAGCGAAGTTAGCAGGGGGCGAAGACCCCCTAGTCTTAGGTAAAAAATCAAGATGTGAAAATAAAAAAGTTTTCTATCCATTTTCCAAGCTTGCTCATTCCATTACAGGGTCATGAGGTGCCACAGCCCAACTCGGCAGTAATAAACGGTGAATGAAATGCCAGTTCATTGCAGGGCCATACTTGTGTACAAACGTGTAGGCTGATACTGGACAGATCTAGAGAGGGCTGTCAGTCTCACAGACGTGTGATGGAATCTGGAATTGTTAGTGAAAAGCTTAGCACAAATGTGAACATTGTACATACTGCACATAGACAGTGACCAGTGTGGGATTTGAACCCAGGTTGCTGGAACAGGGAGGCAGGAGTGCTGGCCTTCAAAATAGTAAGGACAGAGATACTTCAGCTGTATTTTAAACAGGCATGTTATGACCTTTACATTTTTCAACAGAATTATAAAACAAGAGTGTAGTTGAAGTACTAATATATTTTATGCCATACTGAACCAGTAAATGCCTTAAACTGTTTGATATCTTATTGAAATTATTTTTCAGTACCAAATATTAATGTATTCTATTTTACAACCTACTGAAAATATGTACCCATTTAAAAAATGTCATCACATACTGTACATAGTTGTTTAGTTTTAACCAGGAAAAAAAACAAAATACTAATTAATTTATATCTACATGGATGAATGAAAATAAGAACATTTAAATATGTTGTATATGTATCAAGATAAACATGTTCTTATCCACTTTTTCATGACCCTGGGAGGAAAACTTACTGTACTTGTAATTGATGCTGGAGCACCAGGCTGATATGTGGTGCAGTTTCTCGCTCAAGCACACACACAGGTACACACACTCATAACCAGCTTAGAGTCACCTGTTGACCCAATTTGATTGTACTGTAAAAGGCAATTGGGGTCCCCAGAGGAAACCCACACAAACAGAGGGAGAACATATAGAGTCCACGTGAAAGGGGAATGTAGACAAAGAAATGCAACCAGAAAGACAGTACTCTAAATTATAATATATATGTGCCATCCATCCATGTGATCCATTATCAGACCCACTACAGAGAGTCTATGGTGACTGACAAGCTCACCAATGCACCTACAGTCACTGACATGGGATCAGTTTACCTGAAGCGCGCACGTCTGTGCCATATATGCAGTATAATCTAAAATGTCCGGTGTGAAAGGCCCAAGGCACAGCAAGGTTGGGGAAGATTGCAATGTGAGTGGTCAAGGTCAGGACTTCTTCTGTGTAGGTGGCAGGAGGACGATGAAAGCATGTAGTAAGACTGCACTGAGACCACCTTTGGGAAATCTCAGTTTTATGAGCACTTCACACTGTTATACTCCACCACTTTTCAGAGCCAAAATAGCCTATTAGAGTGCAAAACCAACAGCTTGTTGTGAAAAGGAGCTGTGACCTTAGGAAGAGATTGCTTTGGTAATGAAGGCAGATTTTTTTTTAAATGTCTACTAAATCCCAACAAGATGATATTGTTAGACTCCAGTATGAATAAAAATTGGAATAAGTGCAAGAAACTGTCAATGAAAACTTTGTGAAAGAGTTTTGTAAAGGTAGACATTCTTCCATATAATCACTTTACCCTAATGCTTCTTGGAACTTTAATAAGTAGGTGCCATGAGTGAAAATGATTTTGAGATTTGAGTGAAATTTCAAAGCAATTTGGATGTTTGATATGTCAGATTAATTATTTTTATTTAAAATAATTGTATTTCAGTTGGTGATCTGTCAACAGAGTACCCATAACATAAAGACTAATGGCATCTATGCAAAAATATGATCTGGTTTATTGTCATATTTTGTACTGAATCTTTCAGGCGTCCTAATAAAGTCTCACTGAAAGGAATGTCATCTGGACACCAGCCCAGAAAAGCTGTCACTTCCTATTGATCCATCTATTAATTTCCAAACAGAGCCAAGTGGCAGAACAGATTTCATCAGGGCAGAAAGATCAGTAAAGTCTCTTGCATATAGTGAAGGACTAGAAGATATATATTTTATTTTCCGCTAGATACAAGCCAGGCTTCCAATTCTGAATAACAATATATTTTGAAATCTTTTACTGTTTAAGTGTAAGGCCAGACACCTTTTGAACACAACACCAATCTGCATTGCTCTCAATCAAAACTATATATCAAAATGACTGTAATTTTGTAATAAAGAAAACAATATGTCAGAAAGCAGAATTCCAGCCTCAACATAAAGGGGAAAACAAGCTGCCACTAACAATCCTATTCCTGGAGCTGACATAGTTTTCTCTAATACAGTCTTCATTGTATTACAGCATTAAATTATAAATTCTGCTACGCCACCGACACATTGGTTTTTGCTGCTGCCTCTCAGATCCAGCATTATAGATTAGAGTCCGATACCCACTGGCTGTGTTTCTGGAGTTGTACTTGTACTCGCCTTTGCATGTGTGGATTTTTCTCCCACAGCCAAAACACAGAATGTGTATGTTAGGTGACTGGTGTCTCTAAACTAGCCTTTTGTGGGAGTAAGCGTGAGGAGGCCTTTGTGATGACATGGCCACTGGACAGCATTGATTGCTGTCTATAGCCGCATGCTGCCAGGATTCTTGTTGGATCTGATTTGGATAGAGTGGATTTGAGAATTATGTTGTGTGTTTGTGATAGAAAGATACTAGGTCCTTGGGGTGCTTACACACAGTGACAGTAAATGTTGGATGCAGAGTTTGGCATTTGTGATGTTTGCAAAATGCAACCTGTGAGCAGGTAATTCTCAGAGAAATGTATACTCCACCCTACATGTCCTACAAAACAGAATCATTAATATTCTAAGGTAACCTAAGGCCCTTTTATTTGAGTCCACATGGGTTCTTTATTCAGTTTCTCAGTAAATTGTTTCCCTATAAAACTAACAATACATTTGCTTTAGCAGCAGTACTACCAGTTCACTTTAAGCAATTGCCAGTTTTTCTTGTGTGCAGTGCTTCTCGGTTTAAGAATTAATGAAATATTTTATCATGAATGTTGGTTGAAATTTCCAGCTAGCAATCAACTTCACGCTGTTTGCATATGTTAATCTTCAGAACCTGTGTGTGCCACTTGGACTGTTGAATTTAAGCTGGGTGCGAATCAGGCATGTATGTAGCTGATACAAGGCCTATCGGAGGATCCTAAAGTTAGCAATGGCAAAAGAGGAAAATGAACAGAACTCGGGATAATCCAGTGCTTTAAGAAGGGCAAGTTTAAGCTGCTTCAAATGAAAATAATTATTTCTCAGATTTGCAGGGTGTCAGCACGATACTGAAGTGTGCATCCTACTCGTGAGAGTATATCCATCATAAATTTTGACTACACGGTATGTGAGCAAGGAGATTTAGAAAGTGTTGGCAGGGCAAATTAAACATTTCAGAGCCAAGCCAAGGTCCTGAGGTGATTTTGTCACTTTGTTATATCTGTGATTTAAGAGCAATAAAGGATGTGTGCTTCTCTTGTGGCAGTATACTAAAGGTACAGTGGATCCCAAAATGTGCTGTGTTTGTTATTTAATAATTCAGTCTCAAAAATCTTTTAAACTATGTCTCTTGACCTCCTAGAATGGCTGACTGTTTTATTCCTGTAGTTTGACAAAACCCTTTGAAAATCAACACAGTAGGAGAAATTCTTGCAGATACGTAGGTCATAAGGTTAAACAGCTATGTGGGATAATGTGGTATGTGCTCATATTTGTGTTGAGCCTTGTGACTTTGTGAAATGATAAGACCATAAAATAGTCCAAAACAGGTGCAGCTGTGAAATAAAAGTATTTTGTAACAGTACCCTGTATTCCTGAAACTAAAAACAACTGTAACAGCTTAAGACCCCTATTTGTGCCATGACAGCTTATAGACCACAGAAAAAATGTAATCAAAGCATTCTAGGTGTAACACTATGAAGGTTTT
Organism: Polypterus senegalus; assembly: GCF_016835505.1. Lineage (NCBI taxonomy): Eukaryota > Metazoa > Chordata > Cladistia > Polypteriformes > Polypteridae > Polypterus > Polypterus senegalus. The sequence continues at coordinate 70,453,832 of NC_053167.1, forward strand.
TATATATATGTGTGTGTGTGTGTGTGTATATATATATATATATATATATATATATATACACATATACTCTATATACGGCAATATTTTTCAATAGATAACACATTCTTACACACACACATGCATATATATATATATATATATATATATATATATATATATATATATGCATGTGTGTGTGTAAGAATGTGTTATCTATTGAAAAATATTGCCGGTTGAAATTTATTTAATGTTCAAGATTATTGTCATGTATACAGAGCATTGTGAAATTCTTACATATATGCACAAACACAATATTTTTTTGAAAAACTAAATATATTGTTTTATGCACTTGAAGATAAATTATAGACTAATGTCAATAGTTCTGTGTTAAACAGTGAAAAGGAGAGCTTTACAGGTTACCTTTCTAAAGAGAACTAGCATACATGTGTTAGATGGGAAAGTATGTTTAGTATTCCAAATACAGCCCCAGTGTTTTGGTCACAGAGAGTAAGACTCCAAGTGAGAGGTCTGTAGCTGGAGTACACAAAAACATTCTTTAAGGACTCAAACATTTAAGGAGCTAAAGTGGACTTTTATAGCAAAACCAGCCACTCCACATGGGAGATAACCACAGGATTGTGTTTTGTTTTACACTAAAACAATATTGTGGTGAAGTAAGACTGTATCAATATGCACATTTTTGTACAACATACATGTGTTTGGCAACAAATATAACATAAACTGAAATATCCAGCCTAAACGAAGCAATGGTTGAAACATAGTAGTAGTGAACCAAAGATGAAGTGCCAGTCCGTTACTTGTATGTGCTCCCGAGAAGGGAGCTGAACTGAGGTCCTAACCATTCAAAACAACACCATTTCTCACTACGCATGAATGAAGACTGATGTTTGACTCTGTGTGTCTGTAATGAATGTAAAGCTCTGGGCCACAGTGTGCTTGGATAGTTGAGTTTTATAAGGAGTCCCGTAGAAGTCCTGTGAAAGTAACAGATTAAAAGAAGCCTAGAGAAGACTAAATAACCTAATCAGCCTGCAGCTTTTTCAGTAGATTTATGCTGACTCAAAAGAGTTTTTGTAGACTTTTGAAGAAAGCAAATTAGGAGTGAAGAAATGTATATGTGGGAAGTGTTTAGAGTAACACAATAATACATTTCAACTCGGAATATAATAGAATAAGAAGTGAAATGATCCATTGTTTTGTATATTTATGTGAAGTTAGACTATTTTCTGATTACTGAAATGCCTTTCTGTTGTTATTTTTATGATTAATAATCAAATCATTATTATGTTAGAGAAAAGGAGTGATTCTAGGAATTTCACTGCACTTTATACATTTAGTGTCAGTATTGACCCTATGAATTATTCACCATTGTAGCAACAGAGAGGGTTGTGCAAGGAGTCACAGAATTGGACATTTGCAGCCCCACACCAGCATATGTGTCTGCTGTACTCTTAGTATGTTCTTCCCAGCTAGGAGTCTGTTGATTACGTCAATCTTGTTAGCAGAGTCGGCGACACTACCAAAAGACTGCTACACTGAACATTCGAGTCACTGGTAATGCAGCATAATTGAGTACACTACATTGGAATGCAGAACCGGACCATCTGAATGGTAAAATTGAAAAACCATATTGTTTGACACATGCTTGTGCAGCTGATCTGACAAAATTATATGAATAATAGCACAATCCTATGAGATCATAGCAATTTGGCCGATACAATGTAAAAGATGGAAGTAAACATAAGGAATGTTGGAGATACAGTGGATGCTAAATAAAAATAACAACATTTATTTATATAGCACATTTTCATACAAAAAATGTACCTCAAAGTGCTTTACATAATGAAGAATCTATACTAATAAAAGGCAAAGCCCTCACTCACTCACTAACTCACTCACTCATCACTAATTCTCCAACTTCCCGTGTAGATAGAAGGCTGAAATTTGGCAGGCTTATTCCTTACAGCTTAGTGACAAAAGTTATGCAGGTTTCATTTCGAAATTCTACACGTAACGGTCATAACGGTCGACAACATCCGCCATGTTGAACTTTCTTATTTACGGCCCCATCTTCACGAAATTTGGTAGGTGGCTTCCCTTGGCTAACCAAAACCGGTGTGCGTACTTATTTCAATGGTAGGACGCCACTGTCGGCCGCCATATTGAACTTTCCAACTTCCCGTGTAGGTAGAAGGCTGACCCCATCTTCACGAAATTTGGTAGGCAGCTTCCCTGCGCTAACCAAAACCAATGTACATACTTATTTCGGTGGTATGATGCCACTGTCGGCCGTCATATTGAACTTTTCAACGGTCTTTGTTACTTATGGGCCCATCTTCAAGAAATTTGGTACACGGGTTCCCAATGCTAACTGAATTCTATCGTACGTATACACGTCCACAGCCTGCAGCTCGGTCACCGTGTGAGGCGCCTCCCACGTTGTTGGCTGCCTGCCTATATAAGGCCGTCCGTCGCTCCAGTCTCTACATTCTCTTCCTTGCTTCGCCACGGGATTCACGTCTCCCTGCTGATAACTACAGCCTTTTTATTTAATCCATGGCTTCTCCGCTGTTTTATTAGTCGTTTATTACGATTATAGTTATTGTTTAGGTATTTTAGACTTACTTTACATTGTTCAGGTACCCATTTCCTTTATCATTCCAACCATACCCCCATTAACATGTCTATCGAGGTGATCACCATCGATCAAAGAACTGTCACTTACCGATGATTATTGGTATATTTTCCCTAAGTTTAAAAAGGTTTAATTTTCTTCATAATAAAACTTTTAAGGCAGTACTTTGCCGCTGCGAAGCGCGGGTATTTTGCTAGTAGAAGAATAAAAGACAGAAAATAAAATAAGTCAACATTAATTAACTTGTCAGCCAATTCTCTTCCCTAAAGCTATATTATTGGGGTTTTCCCTGTTATATAAAACTGGTTTACCTGCTTAAGATAGATCCATCTTTTCTTTCATCACATGTGTAAATTTCTGTTACAGTGAGTGGTGCATTGAAAAAATATTATGTCTGAAAGGTCTAAGAATACCTTAAGATACCTCCTGTTTTATGTTATCCCTTACACGATCCGTCTTCTGATGTCCGTACCAGTCAGATCTCCTTTAACTCTGTAGCTTACTGAATGTGAGTGAACACTGATGTCCTTCTTTTTTAACTGTTTTGTTTTCACAATCAAATTATTGTTTACTCTTCAAATTAATCATTACTTTTCTAAAGGAAAGTGATTATATCCACAAATGTTATGATTTGTTTATAAGAACATAAGCATGCAATATTAAAAGAAATGAATAAATACTAATTGCCTCATATGTAAACCCAACCACATTGTCTCATTTCAATATACCCACCATCTTTTGTAATTGAGTATGACTTTAATATATCAAAGAGCCAGTCAGGGCAGCAAAATATATCAGTCAAGTCAGAGTTCTATAGCCTTCCAGAGAGAATTATAAAAATGATAGCAAAATGATTTAGAATTCAGTCTACTGAAAGACAAAATGATATGATCAGCTAAACAGCAGTGCTACCAAGGAAAAAACTCTTATTTAAGAGGAATGCTTTCTGGATACAAAAGTTTAAAATGTATTTATGGTTTTTCAACATTAATGGATGTAGTAAAAAATACAACATTGCAAATTGACAAAATAAACATATCCTCACAGTCAGGTATGGTGAGTGTTGTGTTTTGCCTATGGGCTTTGATGACTCACAATCATTAAGGGAGTTATGAAATAGATCAAAATTTTCTAGCAGGAGAGACATCGGGTCATCGTTTTTTTAAGTTGATCTGTTAAAAGTGTATCTTGAAGCCTGATAATGATTATAAATATTCTAGCAAATCTGCCAAAAAGCAGATGAAGATATTTTCTATTTGGAAATCACCAAGTCAAAGTTTACATGTAACAGTCCAATAGAAAGATTGTGTGAAATCCATAAACAGCTTGTTCATACAAATGTATAAATATGTGGAGAGGTTGAAACCATAAAGAGAATGGGGAACGACTCCTTAAAATTGATGTCAAAGGTTGAGTAATACCTATAGAAAATGTTTGCAGAAAACCCTGTCAAGGCTTAATTTTGATTAAGTTGCTTTAAAAAATGTTTTTTGCTTCTTCATAAATGATGGGACAACAGTGTGGCACAGACATGCAATGGTTAGTGCTGCTACTTCAGAGCTCCAGAGCCCCGGGTTCAAATATGAACTACGTGGAGTTTGCATGTTCCCCAGGTGTCCGTATGATTGTTAGTTTCCAGCTGATTCTTGATTTTCTGTTATTGGCTTATTATGTGAGAGTGCACCACGTGTGGAATCAAATGAATTGTTCCTACCTTTTTCCTGATGCTGTTCTCTGGCTCCTCACAAACCTCTACTGGAATAAGTGGATTTTAAAATGTTAACAAATGACATAAAATGCACCATTGTATGTGTCTCTTTAAATTGGACTTTAGCTATTGAATAGTGGTGTTCAGAAGAAAGATATTTTATATTAAGAAATATGAAAGATTGACATACTTCCAAGTGGCTGTGTATAACTCAATATGTGTTTCTGTTTTAATGTTTAATGTTTTGTTCCCACGAGTTGTGTCTACGTTGTGTAGACTGCAGCTGGTGTTTTGTACAAGAATTGCAAAGGCTTTTCACAATGTACTATTTGTTCCCCTCTGATATTAATACAGAAAACTCTGTGTCCAGATGTAAATAAGCCACCAGAGAGGCAGCTGCAAAACAACACTGGGAATAGAGAGTTGCAATAGTTGGATGTTATGTTGCTATAGATAATGACAAACAAGAATTTTTGCTTTTAGCTATTGGGAATCCAAGTTAGTAGGGAAATATGTGCATTTTGTTGCAAAACAATTCTAACACCTCAATATTTCATTGATATTTTTCATACTTCGATAAATTATGTCTATTGTGCACACTGATGAATATCAAATGAAAATTATGCTTCAGTATTTCCTGCATTTCAGACTAACAAGAGTCGATCATTGCCTGACGTGTTTGTACCATTAAGTGTTACTCTTGTGTATAATTTGTTGACAGGCTATAATGGAAGCATCCTTTATTAGAAACTGCAGTGGTCCACAAAAACTACATTAACCTGTGACATCTGCAATGCAGAGATAAGGAAAACTTTTTTAGCTTTGTTCTTCACCCATAAAGAAAAAATCTGGCCACAGATTAGATGAGCACATTGGAGGCAGGATTAGACCTGGGCATTTGAGTGTGCTACAAGAAGACAGTGAAGAAGAATGTCACAGCAAAGGTGCAACGTTTTTAAACTGGGAATGGGAGCTCAAACACAGTGTTCAGATGAAGGAAGCAAGAACACCACTGGATATCACAACAATATAAGACACATTTGACAAGCATTCAGAAGCTTTTCCTCAGTGTAACTTGCTTGAGTTTTTTTTTTTAATGATGAATGGCTTCAACAAATTATATTAAAAAAAAAAAAACAATAAACTTATACTCCATCAAAGTATTTTTCAAAAATAAATAAAAAAGTGAAAGTAGCCTCCAGTGATGGTGCCATTCATGTTGTGATTTAGCTAAGTTAGTCTGAAGCAGCCCCTTTCATTGGACTGGCAGCCTGCTCTCAGAGGTAAATTTTAAACCATAATTTGCAAAAGCAGAAGCTTGCCTTTTAACATTTAAGATTCTTTTTGATAAATCCTATTTGCTTTTTGAAGTTTAAAGCCCTTTGTCAAGGCAAGTATGAATAAATTTGACTTTAGGTGGCATTTCAGTGTTGCTTCCTTTATGGGTTAATTTTCGAAATGACTGTTCTCATAAATCTACTTTGGATTTCAGAGTGGCAGTGTTAAAGTTCTCTGGCGTTTGGATCCAGAATCGCCAGCTAATCAACAAAAGTAAAGGTGACTGAACCCATAAAAATTAAAATTAGTGGTGCCAAAAATATATGCAGCTTTCCCTTATCACTGCCACACAATCCGGGGTCTGTTGAATTTTTTTTTCTTAATTTCATACACAGTTTGAGTATATATCTTGGAGATGTAAAAAGCGTGAAAAGTCTTAAAAAAAAAAAAAACTTTTGCTGAAGCCTTTATAAAAAAGCTAATTATTAAATGAACGTTGGGTCATTTTAATGTTATAAAGTTAACACCCCAACTGAACCTTTTTATTAAGAGTGGGCTCAAACGCTGTTTGTGGTTTCTGAGATGAAATCTCTTTCAGAATCTTACATTAAATATTGACTTGCATGGAAGAATCAGTTTTCTGTGGAAGGCTGCAGGGCTGTTTTACAGTCCAAAGGGTAAAGAAACATTTTGAAGCCTTGCTTCCATTCCAGACAATGCTTTTGTAATTTCCTTTAACCCTATTTACTGCCTCATTTCCTGGCAAATAATAACAATCAAGTGTCCTTGATTTTGGAAAGCCTGCTTGTTTCACTTAGATCTTAGGGTCAAGAACATTTTCTAAATTGAATTGAAAATACGTTGCTTAAACCAGAGCCATGCTTCATGCTATAACCAGTGCAAATTCAGTCAAACCTCATTTACCTTGGCTGCACTTTTCAACCTTCTAAAACACACAAGTATTGCAGAGATTGAGAGACATATGAGTAAGTATATATATATATTGTTCTGCTTACAAAACTGTCACACTAATGATCATCGGTCAGGGTCTATTGAGCATCTTAAACCAAAAAGTAAGCAAGCAGCTATTTTGGAGGTGGAAAATGATAATTTCTGAATCCTTAAAATGCTAAATGTATATACCGTAGCTTAAATAAACTGAAAATAATGTGAATGTATAGCAATACAAGTTTAACTTGTTGTTGATCGACATATAATGTTGCATTCTCAAGAAGTGTACTTTCTGTAGGTGAAGTTTTTAAATTTCAGCCTAATTTTAGCTTATAATGTGTGGTTATTTGTATGAGAAAATGATCACGACGTCTTGCCATTCAAAGCTAGTAAGAACATACAGTAGGTTTGGAATGGATTTGCTCAGTATAGTTTAAAATGCTTTGACTAGTACAGAACGACTGACTTTCCTTCCTCCCTTCGATTCTCTTTCATTACAGAAGTGACATATGTGAAAGGGGCTGGAGTTTTCTTACTGAGTGAAAGAAAAACAAATAGTCTGAAAATCTGTGGAGAGTTGCTTCAGGCCTGAAGAGTCTATATTGTTCATAAATAACAGACCACTTTACTGCAACCTCTTGAGCACAGAAGATTTAAGAAAAAAATAACAGTGACTCAAAGTTAGTGATTGCGCTCCATTCTGCATCCCCGGAAAAAAAAAGACTGCAGAGGATCCCATTCAGAAAGCTAATAGCATTATCATTAGCATGACCTCTAAACTAGTCAGTTAGAAAGGACTGTGTTAATTTGCCGGCATGAAAAATCTGAAGAGTTGTATGGCTTCCTCTTAGAGCTTTGCTAGTGGGAGTTAAGAATCTAGTCAAGTGGGAAACATCCAGATTGTGCATTCTTCCTTGAAGTGTACAATTAGATTAGCAAATGGATCTTTACAGCAGTCCAATTTATGCATTATATTAAAGATACAGGCCTTCTGATAAGGGGGTACTGTACATAACTAAAAGTTTTGTTTAACCTGTGATATGAAAACCTGAGACGGGTATTGCACTTAATAAAGGGACTCATAAAGATTTCCTGAGTAACTGTATGTCAAACAATTCAGTTCATGCTTAACTTAGGCACATGTTTTACATGTTAGTAACACAGATATTTAAACAATTATTCATAAAACAAATATTTCTTTTATCCAACAGCAAATAAAAAACTAGATAGTCCCAAAATTTGTGTTTGTGTTGCTTGAGTTTCAGCTGTTTGGTGGGAGCTACAGTATCTTCTATTGGCCGGCAATTGTATTTTTAGGCCGCATGTACCATGAAAATTGTTAAAAAGAAATGTTGTCTCTGCTTTCCATCTTACTTGCATGTCTACTTAATATACAAACCAGCTAGCTTGACTGACGAACAATGGGGTCATTTCAATAAACCTAAACTTGAGGAATAATAAGCCATGTGTGTTGTCAACTGCAGTTCATTAGAAATAAATTGGTTTTGCAAGTACTAGTCAAGTAATGCCCATTTGAAGTAAGTGTTTAAAAAAGCCAGAACACCTCATTTGGCACTGGTGTTATAAATAAGTCAAAAATGTCCATTAGAGTGCTATGAGATCCTGCTGGGACATGTGTATACTATAACAAATCAGGAATAAAGTTGTGTCATTTTGTGGTACCTGGAGGCTATAATGTTCTCTACCACCAAAATATACCTGTTGCACAGATCAGTGGATTTGATAGTGTCTTTTAAAGAGGTCAGATTTTGGATAAGTCTTCTGCTTCTTCACCTGTCAAAAAGTACACTTCTTGTACACCATTAAATATAAATGGATTTGGGTCAAATGTTAAGGAAGTGTCAAACTGTAGACCTCATGGTTCATCTGTGAAATGCTCTCCACTTAACATTGAAGCAAACACAACAGAAGGAAAAGGTCTAAGCGTCAGACAGCTTGGAGTTGACAGCTATGAAGTTTTAAAAAGAGAGATCGTGTAAAGACTGTAAGAAAAGAGCGACTTTGCGGTTTGAGATTGATAAACTCTGGCATATAGAGAATCACAGAAATCCAAACATTTGAAACACAAACATTCTTGAACTAATGTAGCTCATGTCTGGTAATAACTGTGTCAAATAAAACACTAAACATTGGCATCAGTTAACATTCTAGCTAATCGTAGTGAAATGTAATACAGATTGGGGGTTGTTTACTAATTAAATGGCATAACCGCTGTATTTACTAGTCACTTACTCAGAGAAATATTTTTTGAACACTGCACGTTATGGAAAAACATACAGGATGTCACTGGTAAACATTTGTCTCTAAGAATAAAAGATGTTGCTTTAAGTAGGCCTTGAACATCTAAAAGTGGTGTAGTTAGTAAAGCAGCCTGTTTTAATCTTATTTTCATTTGCACCTGTGTACTTTTGCATCGACACATTTCATCCATCCATCCATCCATCCATCTTCCATCCCGCTGTATCTTAACTACAGGGTCACGGGGGTCTGCTGGAGCCAATCCCTGCCAACACAGAGCGCAAGGCAGGAAACAAACCCTGGGCAGGATGCCAGACCACCGCAGGCATCGACACATTTGTCTTCTGAAAAGTTTTACTACAGCATAACTTACATTTTAATACTTTCTGCTTATGTTCTAACAGAGGGGGTCCCAAGGCCAGTCATGGGGGGTACCACTGTGGCTCCAAGTTTGCACTCCAACCAGTTTCACAAATAAATGGTTCAGTCTTAATTCTAACTGATCTGTTTATTTAGTCGTCGTCTTTTTTACATTCAGAAATATATGCTAGCATACTCATAAATCTAAAAAAAAATTAGATAAGATTATAATCTTATAATGTTAACTCTCTTTTACCATTTTCTTTTTGCTTCACTTTTTCCTGTGAAGTTTACATAATTGTACTCAAATACTAATAATTAGTGATGAACAGTGCAGACCAGAAGTGCAAATGACACTGAATACTAAAGGGAAGTGGCTACTTCAGTGTAAAATTCACTTGTGAGCTAACTAATAAAAAAATGGCATAAATGACCAAAGCAAAGGAAGGAACAAAATCTTTAAAAAGCAAGAAAAAGAACAATAGTCAATGTCGTACACACAAGTGCTTGATATGTTCCTTTAAAAATTTAAGTTCATTTTGTATTTTCTGGATTGGCACAAAAAAGGTAGAAACTGGGAAATAGCTGCTTGTTTAATAAAAGCAGGAGTCCAGTGAAAGGTGGAAAGCAGTTGGGATGGTTGTATTGCTAATTACCACAAAATTGAAAGTGTGACATTGAAGTAGAGGCTCTGCTTTAACATTTAGTGTCATTGGCACTCATCATCGCTAATTTTCAGTATTTGTATACAATTTAAGGAGCAAACTCCACAGAAATAAGGTGAATTTAAATAAAAATGGTAAAACAAACTTAAATGTTTAAAACTACAACAAGGAAAACATGTTTCTGAATTTCTTATAAATGCAAATATTGTACTGGAGCACTAAATGCAGAATAAGAAAAGAAAAATTGATGTGACATAAGAGTGACCCACTGATTTGGGACAATGGTTGGAATGAAAGCCTGTAGCCACAGTGCTACCCCAGGTCTGAAGCTGGGAACCCCTGTTCTAAGGTAAAGTTCAGTCTCTACACATACTGTATTTGTCTTTGGTTATTATTGATTGAAAAGGCAGGTATGGCTGGAATTAAAAATAAATTATAAGCAGAACAGACATGACATTATTAGAGAGTATAAAATAAACCTAGTCCAAATAGAGGTATCGAGATTTGTGTTTCTGTTTTTTTGTGAGCTGGTATTTCTAAAGACCATTGCAATAATCTTTTTTTATTAGAAAAAAAAAAACTTGAAATTAACTTCCATGGTGATTGTGAATGTAGGTATCCTGTCCTGTGCCCCGACATTTGCGCGATAGACATATGAGCGCTGATTAAAACGCGGCGTCAAAATCGCGCAGACAAAATCGCGAAAGTTTCATTAAATATGAATTACTAGTTTAAAGCATATATAATAATGTATATTTTAGAAGTCAATATTATGAGACGCGGCATGCCATCAGCACAGCACGCAGATAGTCCTTAAGATCACGCCCTGCATATGTAGGAAGAATTGCAGCAAGACGTCTTGATAGTTGAGCATATTTAGACTTGCTGGCTGCCAGACTGCTACTAATTATGCTTTCTATACGACGCGTTATGCTAACCCTCGACTGAGTTATTTGTTCGCGGCATGCCATCGGCAGTTATAACAGTTATAACCTAGCACATAATGTGTACATAATGCGCACGTACACGTCCCACTCTCTTGGCCTCTCTCACGATTTTGTCGGCGCGCATTTGTCGAAAACCAGTTAGCGGGTTTGTCGGTGCTCATTTGTCCATTGCGGTTTTGTCGGGGCTCATATGTCTATCTCGCTTTTGTCGGTGAACCATCCTCTCCAAATAACCATTCTGATCATGGATATTTTGAAGAAACTACTTCAGACATGTAATAGAAATGAAGCAACTAGACAAGCCACTGTCTGAAGCAGAATGGCAATTCCATTAGAAATCTAGTGATGCTGCTCTACAGACTAGCAATGTGGACTCAATCATAGTTGCTGTAAGAGTAATGCTTTGTGTAACGTTAAATGTTTCATGTTGACAGTCATTTTAGTTTATGTATACTGTTACTAATAGTTCAGTATGAAGAAGTGCAGGTGCAGTGAATATATATTCAAGTGAGTTCAGCAATTTGACCCATTTCTGCTTAAATGTGCTTGAGTAATCCACAGTGAGGTACCCACCCTCAATAGACAACATGTGTGTATGCCCCATGCTGGAATACCAAAGCACACACTCCAGTAGTATAGCAGCTTAATTTGCAGTAAAGCAGTTCTGTTTCTCCTGTTGGAATGTCATGCGTTGTGCATTGCAGGCTGGTGTTTTGATCACAATGGAGTGCTATTGATCCACAGTTTTATATAAAGAGGATGATTTTATCTTTTGATAAATTTTGATGAAATTTCACTGATTTACTTTTTATGACTGACAAACTGGAGTCTTGTATTATCATAAAGTTGCTCACAGGGAGCCAATTCATATTAGTTAAAGAGGAATACAGTGAGGAATACACTGTGGCCTCTTAGTACCCCCTGACCGTTTTGTTACCTGTCTGGAGAGCCGTACTTGCAGTTGTTTGTACGCTCACAAGTTTTTCGTTCAAGTTTCCCTCCCACTCACGTGCTCTCAGGTTCATTGTTGACTCTAACTTAACACTGTGTGAGTCAGTGTGGGGTGTGTATGATTGTGCACTGTAATGGACTAGTGCCCCTTTCAGGCCTTATTCCTGCCTCGCAGCAAAAAGAAGTAGGTGTAGAAAGTGGATTGATAGATGGAAATCATGATGCATATTTAGTTTTTAAGCACATTTTAGAGCTTTTGTAAAGCATCAGGGTTTATGTTGCTGTAGTTAGTCCCTCTACTGCAATGCTGTAATTTTTTGTAATAAATATAATGAGATTTGGTCTCCTGAGTGCATCTGGTGAGCTGTCAGAGGTGAAAAATAAAAAAAATAAATGTGTCTCTTTATCTCTGCTGCTGTTCCATGAGATAATGGGTTGTGCTTTATTTTCAGTCCATCGATCCTGGACAGCAATTCACTTGGGAGAATTCAAATTTGGAAGTCAACAAACCAAAGAACCGCTATGCAAATGTCATCGCCTATGACCATTCCAGAGTCATCCTCACCTCTGTTGATGGCAAGTACCCTGAGCAACTTACTTTTTACCAGCCTCAAACTTCCATTTTAAAATGTATCACTGTTTTTCCTGCTATTAAAAAAGCTTTGAGAAAATGAGCAGCTTCTTTTAAAAGTGAATAACTGAGGGTCATGTTTAACCGAATAGTCAGCTTGTATTAACCCCATGATGTGTTTTTTATAAACTTGTACTGTAGACCTTACATATGTTTATATGTCATCAGACCTCAAATGTTCCCTCTTTGCCCTCACTCTATCCTTACGTGTACATTCTCTGACTAACAGGCGTACCAGGCAGTGACTATATCAATGCCAACTACATTGATGGTTACCGAAAGCAGAATGCCTACATTGCTACTCAGGGTCCACTTCCAGAGACACTCAGTGATTTCTGGAGGATGGTTTGGGAGCAGCGGACCAGTACTATAGTAATGATGACCCGGCTGGAAGAGAAGTCCAGGGTAAGTAAAAGTTACTTCAGTACATGTTCACTTTTGGAAAGTCTTCTACTTTTATGTTGAACTCTTCATAAATGACCACATAAACCATGTTTCCTAGCAGCATCAATGGGCACATGTTGATTTACGTTCTAGTGAAATTGCTGGGTGGGTAACCTCCACTGTGCATTTTGGCTCAAAATCATTTAGTGTTAGTTCATATAGTGTTTGCACATGCTTATTGTGCTTACATGGATTTTGCTACCATCTGCCCAGAATCCTGAAGATTATGATAGTTAGTGATTCTGTATTACTCCTTTGGGAGGAGGGATTTAGGAGTTTGCGCGAGTGAGTCAAAGAACTGGCACCCTTTCGATTTGCTGTTTCATGACTGCAGCTATACCACATTCACTTCAGAACAGGTAACCCACCTGAAGTTAAGTATGTTCAGGTCCGGCCAGTACTTGGATGGGAGACCTACCAGCAAAAGCTTGGGTTTCTGCTGGAAGAGGTGTTGGCGAGGTCAGCAGGGGGCATTACCCCGTGGATTGATCCCAATGCCCCAGTGCAGTGATGGGGACACTGTGCTTCAAAAATGGCACTGTCCTGCAGGGATGAGGTCCTGATTCTCTATGGCCATAAAAGATCCCTGGGCATCCTTTGTAAAAATTATAGGGTGTATCCCAATATCCTAGCTAAATTGTGTACCATGGCCTAGTCATTCTGGCCTCCTAATCATCCCCTGGCTAACTATCATTTACTTTTTCACCACCTTACAGCTCACGTGTGGTGAGCGTACTGGTGCAAAATGGCTGCCGTTGCATCATCCAGGTGGATGCTGCATGTCAGTGGTGGTTGAAATGGCTCCCCAACTTTCAATGTAATGTGCTTTGAGTAGTGAGAAACGTGCTATGTGCTGCAAATGTAAAGAATTATTATGCCTTATGCTTGATGTTGTCAGACACTCAAAATTTGGAGACATTGGGTTTGAGAATATTTTGTTATAGTATTTGCTGTTAATTTCATTTCACCTATTTCATCAAAAAAACACCAAGCTGAGATCTGAAGCTGTCCAAGGGCTTACTTACAAATTCAGTATTCCAGAAGTAACTTGCTCCACGAATACTATATCACTCTTCAGCTTTGAGAGTATTTTCTAATACTTGTGCAGTGTTCATCCCATCCATGACCTTGTGAGATTATTCAAGAACTATTTTAAAGTGACAACTGGCATCAACTGTACTTATTCCATTCATAATTTCAAGCACTTCTTGTCACGTTTCCTTCAGCCAAATAACTAAAACTGCTTCCGTCATTGCCCAGCTCGCAATTTGTGGTCCTAGAATAAGCTTAATTGCTTTTTTCTGGATTTGTCCAGTACTGTTATGCCATTTTAACTCTCTGTGAATGTTTTTAGGAACCTCTTTTCAAGTTGGCATCAGAACAGTACATTTTTTTATTTACATTGCTATGGATACTGTACAAAGAAAAAGCATTTGTGTATAATTGATCAGTAAATGAAAAGTTGCACTACTGACCCTTTCTGGAACAAAAAAAAAAAATAAATGTACTTAGCAGAATACATAGCAGCTTATTGGTGCCCAGCAGCGAAGTCTAAGTGCAGGCATTGATAGAAATGTGATTAAACAGACTATTTAATGTAAGCATTTAGCATAAAAAGCACACGCACAAGTGCTTAAGCCCGCTTGAACAGTATTTCCAATTAGAGCTGAGCTTCAGACTTTTCTTTTTATTTTCTGTTAACTTTTTTTTTTATTATAATTCATCTTCTGTTCATCTTCTTTCTTTGGCCCGCAGCAAACTCTGCCCATAATTTTCCCGTGCAATAGGGGCACCGGAAAATCACTTGGTGTGGTACATTGTATGTCTCACTCAGTTGTGTTTCAAATGATATACACAGTTCACATCAAACAAGGTGTTTAAGGCAGAATTACAGGAGAAGCTCTGAGGTGACAGTGATGACATGCTAGATCAGCAAAACTGTAGAAATACACACACTGACCATCATAAATAACAGCAGATGCACTGCCGGCCAAAACAGTTCAATTAGAATACAGAGTTGTATTGATTTCTAATTAAGGTTACTGCTCGGCTGCCCACACTTCACAATACGATATAAAATATAACAGATGTCTCCTGCTCTTCGAAAGAGCTTTTGGTTTTTTTTTTTTCCACTTGTTAGCCACTGAGATGTTCATGGGTACTTGATGTACTTATTAACATAATCTTATTATTCTGCTATACATTTATTTATGCCGCTATCTAACTCAATTAGTGCAGTTCATTGTAGCAGCTAAAGCCATTACACCACAGCCTCTTCATCTCTTCTGGCTTTGGTGAGGATGTGCTCAAACATTAGACCCTTCTTCCCACATAAATGACTCTCTATAAATGATGGTTGTACAAAGTCACTAACATAGAGCACCTGAACTGAACCGATATGATCCTAATTAATTACCGCCACTGGATCTTTACAACACAAGCGGCCAACAAACATGAAATGTATAATGAAGAGTGGGCAGTTGTTTTTTTATGGGTCCTGTCCTTTTTCTTTTTATCAACCTGTTTGATTCTCTATGTGAAATTTACTTTAAAGGTCAAATTAGCTTTAGGCAAACAGGAGGAAGGTGGAGAGCATTGGACTTGTTGCACTTCTTTAGCATACAGTTCTTCTAGCATGACGCGCCCATCTGGTCAGCATTCCCCTTGTTGCCGGAGGTCTGGCCCTTGCACCAGGAAGCAGGCTGTTCACATGTCTTCTCTCTGTCTCTGGCCCAGAAGGAGAGTTACTGGTGCATGAGTTGCTCAAGCTGTCTGCCCTCATTTGCATCCTCAGTGAACCACACTTCTAGTCCAGCCTCTGGGGTAGCTGCTGCTCAGCCATCCCACAAGAGTGGAGCACGAGAAGACTCTGAAAAGGTGCTGCTGCTGATGATGATCCAGTGTGCTGTCTTTCTTTTGGCATTTCTGTCACTTGAATTCTGTATTGGAAGACAGAGTATTGTAGACTGTAGGTCTGTGGACAGTATTCTGCTGTTCTGTTTGAAGAGATAAGGAGCACTTGACTGCAGTGGATAAGTTTCAAGGTCATACTGCAGCTGCCTCTACAGCTGTCGTCAACTAAGCAGGTCAATATTGCTATGAATCTCATTATTTGCTAACATTTTAATTGTCAATTGATCAGTTTAAGAACTTCAAGTGTTAAACTGAAAAGTGCAAAGTTAGAGCCATGATGGGATGAGACTGATGTTGAATGAATGGAAAAAGTTAATTCAAAAAGGGAAAAGTGCCTATGAAAGTTCAGTGAACAATCAAGATGTAGTACCAAAAAAGGGAAAACATTGTCAGGCTATCGGCTCTCAACCTGAGTTGTTAGGCATAATTATCCATTCTTTCTGTAAAATTAAGATATATAGCTTGCAGCCTAGCTTAGTTTCCTGCATAAAAAAACCCTTTCTGGCTCATTTACTGGCCACTCTCTATTTCCATGGCAGATTCCTCAGTGGCTTCCCATCTAACAGCCCTTGCAGCAGAGAGCAAAGCAGCTTTTCTTTATTAAGCTCTAATGGCCGCAGGAGCCCAATCAATGATCAGCACAGGCCTGCACGCACAATAAGCATTTCAATAATTAGAAAGTTAAATTGTCCCTGTGCCATCTGTATCCTACATCGGCTCTTGATTGGCCCCTAACAAGCACCAGAGTCATAGGCCACTGCATTATAAGTGGAGGCACGCTGTAATGACAGATCAAGAAAATTAGAACCTTTGAACCCGAGGGAGCACAGCAAAGGGCATAAAAAAAGGACTGCTAGCGCATATATGCATTGCTATACGTTCAAACTACGGTACATTGTTTCTATTCTTGTGGCTGTTAATCTGGAGTTACCTTCTACCGTATCAAGTTGAATGTTCTTTCTTTATTTCTAACGCTACACCAAAATTTTTAGCTCAGTGATTGAACATTCAAGCATTCTTGAATAAATGGGTATCTCTCAATTCTGTCATTCAGTAAGACAAACAGCTGTTGTAAGTGCATTTTCTTTATTCTTTAGGTAAAGTGTGACCAGTACTGGCCAAGCCGTGGGACAGAAACTTATGGGATGATTCAAGTTACTACACTGGACACAGTAGAACTTGCAACCTATAGCGTGAGAACATTTGCTCTTTACAAGGTATGTTAAATATTTTCTACTTGTAGTTTTTTTCTTTTCTTTTCTGTTTTGGTAGGACAGCTAAGGTGAGATTCCATCAAATGCTCCCCTGACAGCCTACTGTCAGCTCTTATCTCAGTGATACTGATTGATAGAGATTTTGGTCCATGCAGCTTCGGTCATAGGTGAACCAAATGTACTGCTGAACCAGAGGCAAGAAGTCAAATCATGCAAATCCCTGAAGCTGAAATTCCGTCACAAAGAGAACATAAGTCATCTTGACATTGGGGCTGTGAGCGTCATACTGCTGAGCTGTACAGTTAATTTAGGAACCTATTGTGTTTATATGAAAAATAACAACTTTAAAAGTCTGCTCCCACACCAGTTTCCCTGTTAACAGCACCATGTGTTATCATAAGTGTAAGAATTGTCACACAATATTAACACATAATAAAATATTTAACTACAGCTGTTCAGCTATACAATATTTAGTATTCCTTTAAAGAAAAACTGAATTGTGTGTAATGTATATTTGTTAATAGTTAAAGACAGAGGTTATAATGGAATGAACAATACACCGCATGCTGGCCAAACTAAATATTTTGGTCTCCTCAGAGTCAGTAATATGATGGACGGTCACTTAGCACTGGATCACTTTGTCTGAAGTTGCCTGACTGACACTGGTAGACAGAAACCTGTGTTTTAGGTTGGAAATAACTGAGCTTTCACAATCTACCCATTACTTGCTAAACACTTTGAAGTGCCTGACTTAACTCTGAAAACGTGACAAATAATAGAAACTAGTGTTCAGTTTAGAAGCACCAATCACTAAAATTAAAATATTGCCTTAAAAAAAAAGCACTCAAACATAATGCAATATTTCATGAAGAATTAGATCAAATATACTGAAAGTCTTCACTGTCTAAACTTTGAAGAATAAGAGTACTTGTCTCATCTGTTCTTGCGCAAAAAGAGAATTGTAATTAAGATATTGTTGAGCTTATGGATCCAGTATCCTGAGTCGTTTGACCGTGTGAGGTTTTTGTGGGTCTCCGTTTGAGTATTCTGTATTTCTACCTCCATCCTCAAAAGCATGTTGGTTAAGGTCATCGATGTTTCGAATTTGGTGCTGGTAAGTGAGAGTGGCCCCTGTCATGGACTGGCTCCTTGTCCAGGCTTATTTCTTGTTTTACTTCCAATGCTCTCCTGGGGGTCGGTTCTGGCCTTCCCCACCGACCCTGCCTGGGATTCAGCGGGTTTAAGAATGTTATGTGTTAGAATTGCATGGATTGTTTTCATTAGATTTGAGCAGTGATGATTCATGAATCATGAATACACAATCCAGTTTCACTAGGTTCGGTAATCCATGCCTCTTTAGCCACTACTTCACCTACACATCTTGAATGTCACACCTCTCTCACACAGAGTTTATATTCGGATAATGTGCCCATTGTTTTTGCTGTTTTCTCCAAATGTACACCTACATTACTTTTAATGACCACAATTTGTGATATTTTCAATTGTATCATTTCTGTTCTAGCCCTAATTAACATATGACATGTACTGCCATCAAGCGAATCCGACTCTCACAACAACATACTGAGTGATGACATGATGAGAAATTGTATTTTCTCTGCCAGTATACACTTGTTCACATAGCTCACTTCCATTACAAGAGGCACAATGCAACAACTTTTCCTTCCATTTTGATTTTCTGTGTGGTCATTCCAAAATAAATATTCACTCTTTTCTTTATGCACATGTACAAATGGCATAACAAAGCATGTGGCATAGAGAGGAAACTAGTAGCTTTCATTGCACTTTTATAATTGCTTGATTAGTGATTGCCTCATTTTAAGTCTTTAAGTCTAAATTGTTTCACAATACCATATTTTCTACATACATCAATCTGTTTCACAATGCTGGACTTTATTTTCAATGTACATCAATCTGTCTTAGGTAAGGATAATAATACTTAGTTTTGTGCAGAGGAAGCTTTCTTACATTAATGTGTTAATTTTATATATTTTGAAATTTTAACGGCATTTAAATATTCTTTTAATATATCTTTATATATAATACGTTACCATGGCTGTCCGTTTGTCTGTCCAGAATTTTAAATCACCTCTAACTCGCAAACGGTTTGACCTATTGAACTGAAATTTGTTACACGTATACTACGTGACGTCTACTATCCGCTTTCAGGGTGATGATTGACCTCCAAGGTCAAAGGTCAACCCAGGAAGGTCAAGGTCAAAAATCAAATAACCCATCAATCCATCCATTTTCTAACCCGCTGAATCCGAACAGGGTCACAGGGGTCTGCTGGAGCCAATCCCAGCCAACACAGGGCACAAGGCAGGAACCAATCCTGGGCAGGGTGCCAACTCACCGCAGGACACACTAGGGCCAATTTAGAATCGCTAATCCACCTAACCTGCATGTCTTTGGATTGTGGGAGGAAACCGGAGTGCCCAGAGGAAACCCACACAGACACGGGGAGAACATGCAAACTCCACGCAGGGAGGACCCGGGAAGCAGCAGCACTACCACCGTGCCGCCCAAATCAAATAACCTGTAGCCTAAAATTTGGTACACATATACTACGCTGAAACTCTGTACTACAGCTTTATATTAAAAGTGAAGAGTTTTGGAATTATTATTCTTTTTATTTTTATTTTATTTTATTGTATGATCCACTCTCGGCAGCGGCCAGCAGGGCAGCCGTGCAGCACATGCGTATGGGCGCCGTTCTCATTTCCTACCACCTTTGCCGTCACTTCCCCTGCCTCTTCATATCTTAAATCATTCTTGAGGCAGATTGAAGACTTAAGTGCCAGCTTAAGTGAAAAATTAAGAAAAACATACTATGTAATTGCAACACAAAAACTGACTTAATCAGTTTTAACATGAAAAGATGCCAATGAAAGAAGATAAGAAGTGGGCCGCTAGGGTGGAGAAAAGACGAGCTGCTCAGGAAGCAGCAAGCGCATCAACCTCTGAGCAAGCAAATGCTAAACGTACAGAGAAAAAGAGTGAAAACTATGAATGCTCAAGTCAAGTGTATTCGCTGTATGTTATCAAGCACTGTGCTGGCCAACATGCAACTCAGAGTATTGATTGTTCAATTTTGTGATATCTTCATGTAGAATGGATCAAGTGAAAAAAGAGAGGTTCGCCAGTTCCAATTCATGGCTTGGCCAGACCATGGAGTGCCTGAATATCCAACTCCCATCTTGGCCTTCCTACGAAGAGTGAAAGCATGCAACCCTACAGATGCTGGGCCAATGGTGGTACACTGCAGGTATGTACCGATGACGTTTCCGATAAGTAGTTTGGTGGGAATCAAAGGAAGTGTAGAATGGTAAGATAACATAGGTTGGCGTGTTTTCTTTAATTGTCCAAGTAACACAATTTTATTTAAAAATATTCATGTAACACAATACCATTGGTGTAACTGTTCAACAAGATTCCATAATTTAGGGTATATTTAACGCTTAATTTTACGTTAGTACAACTTGTCCATTAAAACAAATCAGTATTAGCAAACAGAAGGCTGGTGTTATGCAAATAATTTAAATAAATTTAATGATGCTGTGCCATTATTATTAGTGATCAAGTACGCAATAACACAAAGACAAATCGATATGGACAGGGATGTGCAGTATTTAAGTCTATAAACCATGTGGTTGCATGTGAAGTAGTAAGTTGGCATACCAAGATACCCTGGTTGGAGATTTAAGGCAAACACTTCTCGAGTGTCATAATGATAGATCCTTGTAATGCCATGTCAAGTACAACTTTGACTTGGTCAGTTTTGTGTTTTCTAATGGAGAAGAGACTTCCACCAGCTTCATATTACTGTCAACTCCTAATGCTTTTCCCCTAAATGAGGATTTGGCTATGAGATGATAGGTGCATTTTGTAGTATCGGGCTCCTGAAGTGTGTGTTAAATTGAAGAATCCTTTTGTTAGGTAATTATCAGGATTGTAAAGTTCCGCCTTGTCTTGAGAAATGCCCTGGCCCAGCGTTTATATAAAGCCCCTTTCACTGGCGGATTCATTTGTTGGGGGTCAGTTCCAGGGCCTAGAAATTGTCCTGCATGCTGCTGCGTATTTTAACCTGTTGGTTTTCTTTGGTATTGTGCTTTATCTCAAAATAAAACCATTCAGTTTGGATTCCATTTGTGGCTGGCAGCTTTTCTTGTCAGTACTACACACTGATTTTTTTTGGTTACTTTGTTTTAACCAGAGACAAGATACATTGCTTTATTTATTTTTTATATTATTACTGTATATTTGCCTTTAGGAGCTACAAATATAAGATGCGGGAATACAACTTTTCAAATGAATCCTAACTGAAAAAAATAAATCTAGGTTTCTGAAATGCTACACATTGCACATAGTTTTTTTTTCTTCACTTGGATCAGCTTTGCTGCAATGGTTCACATTTTCTGAAATTAATTTTGGAAGGAAACAATAGTAACAGCTTGCAAATGGCACCTTCAAATTTTCTGCATTATGTACAGAGTAATCTAATGAGGGACCAGTTATGTCCAGCAAGAAGATTTTGTCACAGTCCATGAGTTGTTCACTAACTGAAATTGCATTGTAATTCTATAACTGAATTTTGTGAACAATGGTTTGGAGATAAAAGGAATGTAAATACCAGCAAACTTTATCAGAATGACATTATTTATATATTATGGGCCATCTTTAACTTTTAATTCCAGAAACATTTGAATATTGTGTTTTTGTACAAAATGCAGCACCAATTTCCATCATTCATCATAGTAATTTTTAGGAGTTTTACCAACAGCAGTCCTTAAGAACAAGCATATTAGTTATAGACAACAAGGCCTTTTGTGACAGAACTGGTAAATTTAAACAGAGTGTGTATGTAGTACTTTTTCCCCATTATTCTATGTATGATTATTCCATAAAGCATGTCTCACTTATGTAATTCTACTTAGGCACCAGCTAGAATTAAAGTTAAAATAAGTCAAGCAGTCAGAAAGAACTGTTTAAATAATTGTTTACACTTTTATTCTAGTTGACATGTCTTCTAGAATGTATTCTTTTTGGTGTTAGTTTATAACTCATAGTCATTTTGTAAAGTTCCACATTTATTTTTTCACCTAATTGTTTTATTTAGGAAAAGCATGGTGTTGAAGTGGGTACTGTTGTCCCCTCACAGTGCATGAAACCCTGTTGAATTCGTATCCAGAGTACATGGTCACCATGTCATGTTATGGGACATTTCTGTTTTCTTCTGCAATTGAGAAGCAAAATGAATTTAAGTTGAAAAATGGCTCTCATTTGATATAAGGGAGTCTTCCTGAGCAAACCCTCAGATGGAGGAATTGAGTGCCATGTTAATACCTTGCAGCTATTGTTGCCATGAAAGACTCCATCTCCCAGTGACCTGGTACAGGAAAAGGCAAATTCTGAAAATTAATGGCTGTTGTAGAATTTCTGTTAGTTTTAGATTTTATTGAATACAAATGAGTCGTTATTAAAAAAAGTGTATAGTACTAGGGTGTTCTACCGTGTTAGCCATTATGGATGTAGTGAGAAGTTAAGCAAAATGGCACCTTTTATTGGCTAACTAGAAAGATTATAGTATGCAACTTTCGAGGCAACTCAGGCCCCTTCTTCAGGCAAGATTTGAAATTGTTGGTACAAAAGATCCAATGTAGAATATGTAGATAAATGTAGAATTGTTTAAACAAGAATAGAACATATGTGCTTTGTAGACATAAATTCTGGAAAACACCGTATTTTTGAGAGGTGCTATGAAATTCTAATCAGAAACATGGCAGAAAGTTTAATGTGGAATCAAACTATTAACTTTGTTATCATCCACCTCTACTATATTTTATAGACAGCAATAAAAGATAAAGCTATACAGTTAAACACACATAGTCTATTATGAAACAGGTTTAAAAAGCTACAAGTAGTGAGTTAGATGAGTATAGTTTGGACACATTCTATTTGGCTTTACTGTGATACTGGTTCCAAGTCAAACTACATTTCCATCCATCCATCCTCTTCCGCTTATCCGAGGTCAGGTCGCAGGGGCAGCAGCTTGAGCAGAGATGCCCAGACTTCCCTCTCCCCGGCCACTTCTTCTAGCTCTTCCGGGGGAATCCAGAGGCGTTCCCAGGCCAGCCGGGAGTCATAGTCCCTCCACCGTGTCCTGGGTCTTCCCCGGGGCTGTCTCCCGGTTGGACATGCCCAGAACATCTCACCAGGGAGGCATCCAGGAGGCATCCTGATCAGATGCCCGAGCCACCTCATCTGACTCCCCTCGATGCGGAGGAGCAGCAGCTTTACTCTGAGCCATTCCCGGATGACTGAGCGTCTCACCCTATCTTTAAGGGAAAGCCCAGACACCCTGCGGAGGAAACTCATTTCAGCCGCTTGTATTCACAATCTCGTTCTTTCGGTCACTACCCATAGCTCATGACCAGAGGCGAGGGTAGGAACGTAGATCGATTGGTAAATTGAGAGCTTTGCCTTACGGCTCAGCTCCTTTTTCACCACGACAGACCGATGCAGAGCTTGCATCATTGCGGACGCCGCACCGATCCGCCTGTTGATCTCATGCTCCATTCTTCCCTCACTCGTGAACATGACCCCGAGATACTTGAGCTCCTCCACTTGGGGCAGGATCTCACCCCAAACCCTGAGAGGGCACTCCACCCTTTTCCGGCTGAGGACCATGGTCTCGGATTTAAAGGTGCTGATTCCCATCCCAGCTGCTTCACACTCAGTTGTGAACCAATCCAGAGAGAGCTGAAGATCATGACCTGATGAAGCAAACAGGACAACATCATCTGCAACAAGCAGTGACCCAATCCTGAGTCCACCAAACCGGATGCCCTGGCTGTGCCTAGAAATTCTGTCCATAAAAGTTATGAACAGAATCGGTGACAAAGGGCAGCCCTGGCGGAGTCCAACTCTCACTGGAAACAGATTCGAGTTACTGCCGGCAATGTGGACCAAGCTCTGACACCGGTTGTACAGGGACTGAACAGCTCTTATCAGAGGGTCCGGTACCCCATACTCCCGGAACACCCCCCACAGGATTCCCCAAGGGACATGGTCACATTTTAATGTGCTGAAAATTCACTTTCACAAATGAACTGAATACCGTAAGGTACTGAATTCTTCTTTTGAAAAATGCATGTATTAGTAACCTAATTAGTGTCTCTTCATTTTGGATACTATAATAAAATTTAGTTGTGTCTGTCATTTCTAGAAAATGAGTACATATTGTGAATGAAAGTATTGCTGACAGGAACTTTTCAAATATACTGTACAATTTTGGAAGTTTATATTTGAATTAAGAAAACGACCCATTTAACTGTATAAAAACGGATAAAACAATTTCCAGTGTACACATATTTCATCGACAATTTTTTTTGGTAATGTGGCCCAGTTGCCTGATCTCAGCCTGACACAACTGAATTGTATTTCTTCAGTGTGTGATTTCTGTATCTATCCTGTAAATGCAGAGTTAATATCTCTATAGAGTTTAGTAAATCAATTTTTTATATTTAGTTTCGGTCCAAATAAAAACTTGTTATCCTTTCAGGATTTGGTTACAAGACACTTTCCTATAAGTTATCACCACTGGCTTCTTTTTTTCTCTCCACGTGCAGTGCCGGCGTTGGGCGGACAGGCTGCTTCATTGTGATTGATGCCATGCTTGAACGCATGAAGCATGAGAAGTCTGTTGACATCTATGGCCACGTGACTTGTATGCGTGCTCAGAGGAATTACATGGTACAAACAGAGGACCAATATATCTTTATTCATGAAGCCCTGCTGGAAGCAGCCACCTGCGGTAACACTGAAGTCCCAGCACGTAATCTTTATGCCCATATCCAGAAACTGACCCAGGTCCCTCCAGCAGAGACAGTGACCTCAATGGAGCTGGAATTCAAAGTAAGTGCAAAATTGATTTTCTTTTTTTTTAATTTAAATGCCATATCAATACTGATGTAGCTACAGAATTACTGCCTTCTTGCTGAGGATTTGTATATTAAATGTCTACTTGTAATTAAGACATTTTCTTCTATTGCATTATAAAATGAATCAATTTTAAAAAATTCTTTCAATGTAAGACATTAAGTAGTTCTGTTTTAAAAATAATGTATGCTTCCCAATTTTGAGCATTCTGTTTACCACAGTTAGCTAGTATTTAATTATGTTGTTTTCCATGATTTCTTATGGAACTTTTTATTAAAAGAACCCAGCTTGCCATCCTTGTTTTTTTACAGAAGTAACAAAAATACGATTCAGTGTAGAGTATATTAGCACACATTCACAAACCTTTTACATCAGCAAAATTCAGGATAATATGTAACACTGAAGTTCTCCTTGCCCTTCTAAATTCTTTGCAATAAATTAATGTTTGTATGTTGCCACCACTGGTAATCCATTCAGAAAGTCAGCTTCTATTAAAATAATGTAATAAATAACTGGTGTGGAATAGCAGTGAAGCAGAGGAGGCAGTAGTAAATGTACTTTAGTAAAATGGCTTCCAGAATGTTTCCATTTTTGCACCTGCTTGCTTTTGCACAGTAATGTAGTATTTCCTTTTAGGTATATGACTAATTCCTCATCCTCTCATCTTTCTTGTGTTTCTTCTTCCCGATAACAGAGACTGGCCAACTCCAAGGCCCATACCTCAAGATTCATTACTGCCAATCTCCCATGCAACAAATTCAAGAATCGGCTGGTGAACATCATGCCATTTGAGTCTACCCGTGTCTGCCTGCAGCCAATCAGAGGGGTGGAGGGCTCAGATTACATCAATGCCAGCTTTATAGATGGCTACAGGTAGAGTCAGTTAATCTGGTCAGGGATGAGACAGTTTATATTTATAATACAATTGCAGAACTGTAAAAAAAACTTAAATATAACATTAATGCAGAGCTATAAAAAAGGCTTCACATTTGTGCTGCCTTGAGCTGTTTTTGATAATGTCATATGATTAAATCTCCAATGTCAGGACCTGAATTGATATGGGATTATTTGTTTATTTTAAATGTTTCATTCAACAAAAAATGCACCTCTAAGGGCAGATCCTTTATTAAAGCATCTAAACTGTAATTTCACTAATTCCCATGGAGCAGGTATTTTCTTTCCCTTCCCTGTTTCTGCATGCATTTTCGTACTTTAATTTACTTTCACTGCGAGGCACCTCACAGTAAATTAGTTTTAGGTGTCTTTGTAATTGCTGTTTTGCAATTAAGGTACTTGCATTGCAATCAGAAAAAAGTAAATAAATAGAAATAATAATAATAAAGTCTATGTGCCCTTAGTAAAGGATTTGAAAAATCTGCACAGCATACTGGCTATAGTGGAGCTTTCCAGTGAACTGAGAATATGAGCAAGCTAAACTAAAAGAGTCTTTTCTTTATTTTGGAGGTTTGCAAAGGGCAGCTGTAATCACTCAAACTTTCCATTTAAGAACCCATATTTGCAGAGATCAATTTCAAGAAAAGCAGATACATGAGTGGTATAAGAGACAGAGCAAAACTGTAACAAACCGTAACATCACACCACTGGAGAGTCTGTTAGCCCCAGTTTAGGTTACCGTTCTTGCCAATCCGGTTGATCCAAGCCATGTCTGCCATTATCATTTTTTTGTTGACAGGCCTGAAGGAGGGAAATAGCATCCTTCTTATCACCTCACTCTGCAACCTCTTTACAGTGTGCAGTAAAATTGCCTAAAGCTGACTTTAATCTTGGAGTTGCACATTATTGCAGTCCCAGCAGCAGATTCATTAGTTCTTCTGCGACAGCTGTAAAACACAGGCTGAGTGACGTGCAGGCTTTTCTACATGGATTTGCTCAGACTCTTACAAATGACCACAGTGCCACCTGCTGGCATTTTGTACGTACTGTAGTGGGCACTTTAATATATCCATAGCCCTGGTACTGCAATCAACAGGGTCAGGTGGAAGGCTTAAGGTTATGAAGCACTTTAAAGAAAATAAATATCAGTATTGGTTCACCACCTGGTCTCCCAAGATGTACTTCATTGAGCCACACAGTATGGCTTGATCCCTCAACTTCTGTTACCCACTTTGTTGTTTAATGATGGGGTTCTATAGAGAATACATTCTATTGCTGTTTTCCAGTAGAAGTGACATTATCATCATTAAGACCCCTTCCTTTGCAGATGCAGTGCTGTGGATTAAGCACTCCTGAGTTACTTTTATACAATATGGAGTCTAGAAAAATGCCATTATAAAAGTTTTTTTTTTTAATGGACTTGCAGGCAACAAAAGGCATACATTGCCACACAGGGACCATTGGCTGAGACGACTGAAGATTTCTGGCGAATGCTGTGGGAACACAATTCCACTATTGTGGTGATGCTGACCAAGCTTAGAGAAATGGGGAGGGTAAGCATGATTTATCAGTGCAAACAATAGCTTAACAGGAGTGTGTTCTTACCATGACAGTACTCTTTTCTAAAATGAAAAGGCAGAACATTCGCTTTGTACTTCATCCTACCCCATTTACATTCCATGTTAGTCCTTGTGTCCTTATGGGCTGGTACACACTGTGTAAGAAATCTGTTTTTAGGGATTAATGAGCTGTGAAGCATGACAATATTTATGAAACCTGCTAAACCTTCATGCACATTGGAGCTAGTGTGCTGCTAAGTATTACATTTACTGAAGAGGTTAGTTTTTTTTATTATCCTTATCATACTGATTGCAAATTTTTCTTTGTCTTTCTAGGAAAAGTGCCATCAGTACTGGCCTGCAGAGCGATCAGCTCGATATCAGTACTTTGTTGTGGATCCGATGGCAGAATACAACATGCCACAGTATATTCTACGTGAATTTAAGGTCACTGATGCCAGAGTAAGTAATACAAAATGACTTTTTTTCATTTGTAACCTTAGAAAATGAATTTCAAGTATATTTTTCATTTAATTTTGAAAGCTTGGCATATTTAAAATATGTTTGAGGTGATGGCATGATTAAAGAAGAGGGGTAGTATTGAAATTCTTCCCCATGGATCTACACCATTGATAGAAATAAAAAAATTTAGATGGAGAAGTGCAAAGAATTGAGCATTTTCCCCACAGTAAGCACAAGCAGCTGTAGATATGAATGGAAATGTAACATCTCTCCATCAAAAAGTTGAATGTTAATCTCTGTGGTTGGAGAGATTTTCTCATTTTCTTTCTTCTCCTCTATGCCATATTCCCCTTGGATCGATTGAACAATCAATCTATCTAATCTCTATTTCATTTATATCCTTTATTGAAAGATGCAATGATCTAATTTTATTTTTGGATTTGTCTTGCATGTATTTTTGAACAAGTTGTAATAATCAATTGACAGCAGTGGTCCCTTTTTTCTTTGCACACTGAGACAAAGTATATAATTGTTAAAGGAACAAGCTGAGCTATACATAGCATTCAGTGTATTAATTAACCAGTTTATTTATTTGATCTATTTATAATATAGGGTTTTAATCTCAGTTTCTTTCAACTTGTCCTGGAGAGAGCAGCAATGGTAACATGCTAGATCACACTTTACACTACCCATCAAAAGTCTCCAAGTGCTCCTGAGGGATTCCTTCATCCTCCCAGGCTAACTAAAGGGGATATTCCCTTTCATGTGCCCCGAGTGTTCTCCCAGAGGGCCATTCCACACTACACTGCCAGCAGAGGATACCCAGGAGCCATTGTAATAACAACAACATTTATTTATATAGCACATTTTCATACAAACAGTAGCTCAAAGTGCTTTAAATAATAAAGAATTGAAAAATAAAAGTTAACATTAATTAACATAGAATAAGAGTAAGGTCCAATGGCCAGGGTGGACAGAAAAAACAAAAAACTCCAGACAGCTGGAGAAAAAAATAAAATCTGTAGGGATTCCAGACCAAGAGACCACCCAGTCCCCTCTGGGCAATCTACCTAACATAAATGAAACAGTCCTCTTTGGATTTAGGG
This sequence comes from Polypterus senegalus, assembly GCF_016835505.1. Classification (NCBI taxonomy): domain Eukaryota; kingdom Metazoa; phylum Chordata; class Cladistia; order Polypteriformes; family Polypteridae; genus Polypterus; species Polypterus senegalus. The sequence continues at coordinate 70,482,768 of NC_053167.1, forward strand.
TTCTCATGGAAGGACTTGAAAATGATGGTCACGTAGACTTCTGCCTTTTAATCCATCCATCATTGTTGGATCATCTGATGCTTTAAGTAGGTGGAGGTGGTGCAGGCCACCACCACAAAGAAACAGAAGAGAGAGTAGGGGTCAGTATGGATTTTAGAGCCACCATGAATAGTTATTATGATGAATTGAACATACAGAGTATCAGGATTAAGTTAAATTGAAGTTATAAAAAGGCCATGTTAAAGTAATGTGTTTTCAGCAGTTTTTTAAAGTGCTCTACTGTATCAGCCTGGCGAATTCCTATTGGCAGGCTATTCCAGATTTTAGGTGCATAGCAGCAGAAGGCCGCCTCACCACTTCTTTTAAGTTTAGCTTTTGGAATTCTAAGGAGACACTCATTTGAGGATCTGAGGTTACGATTTGGAATATAAGATGTCAGACATTCCGATATATAAGATGGGGCGAGATTATTTAAGGCTTTATAAACCATAAGCAGAATTTTAAAGTCAATCCTGAATGACACAGGTAACCAGTGTAGTGACATCAAAACTGGAGAAATGTGTTCGGATTTTCTTTTCCTAAGAATAAGAATTCCTAAGCATCCTAATAAGATGCAAAAGCCATTCTGAACTACTGTAGCTTTTGTCAAATTTCTCACTCTTTTACGGAAAGTGAACCCCGCAATCTCCTTGAAAATCTAATTTCAGTTGTGATGTCTCAAAATGCAGTGTTGATTGTTAAGTTTGGCCCATAGTGCTATAGAACCAGTACCATTAATGTGGTGTTCTGGATAACCCATGACCAGCACAAAAAGTCAAATTTCTTTTGTTCACTACTAGCATTCAGATCAGGGTGTGAGTGATCCTTTCAGTCATGTATCTTCATCTGTGTCTGTCATTTTTCAAATTACCAAATTTCCCAGTGGGGAGTACTGGATAAGTGGGAGGTGTATTTGTTTTGAGTTTTATACACAAGTCTTTAAGAAGGCTGAATGCTGTGGACATTTCTTAGGTACATGTACTTAAACAAATAATGTGTCCTCTTTGTCATATGACGTTATGTCAAAGTGACTCTAATTTTTATATTTTCCAACTGCAAATTCACAAGACCCACACAGGGGATGTCTTGTAGGAAAGCCAGAGTAATACAGATACAGGTCTGATTTTGGAGTCTGGCTTCAGAGCCAATAGAACCAAGTCTGCCTACTGCACGACCTCTTGTGCTTTCCTTGCTAGTGAAGCATTCTCTCATGACCATCAAGTTAGTTCTTATATAAAATATTAGTCTGTCAAGATCTGTTTTGCTGATGCCCATCAAGTAAAATGCATCTAACACACAAACCAATTGAGAGTTTCCTTTGCTGTATGTTTTGGATTATTGTCTTGCTGGAAGGTCCACCCACATCTCATCCTCATCATCTTGGTGGATGGCAGTAGATTCATTTCAAGAATCTCACGACACATTGCCCTTCTTTCCTTCAATTACATGAAGTCTCCCAAGACTATGAGATGTGAAATGGCCCCACACCATGATGCATCCACCTCCAAACTTCACTTTCGGTATAGTGTTTTTCAGGTGATGTCTAGTGCCATTTCTTCTCCAAATGTGTGGTGTAGTTTGACAGCCAAAAAGCTCAACTTGGGTCTCCCGGTATTTCAAAGGTGTGTCCAAATGTTGAGTAGCAAGCTTTAAACAAGCTTCATAATGCCTATTCTTCAATAATGGAGTCTTTTGGGGTGAGCACACATAGAGGCCATGTCAGTGGAGTGCATTTCCTATTGTTTTCTCTGTAACGATTACACCTGCTGCCTCCCACGTATTTTGGAGCTCTTTCCGAGTGGTACTTTGCTCTTGGGCTGCTCTCCTGACTATCCTTCTGACTCCCTGGTCAGAAATTTTGCGAGGTGCTCCTGTGCATGGCCAGTTTATGATGGAGTGATGTTCCTTCCATTTGCAGATAATAGCTCCTATGGTGCTTAACTGAAAGATTCAGAAGTTTTGAAATATGTCTGTAACCAGTTCTGTTGATATGGTTTGCAACAATCAGGCTGTGAAGGTTTTGGGAGAGCTTTTTGCTCTTGTCCATCATGAGATTTTTTCTGTGTGGCACCTTGGTAGCAAAACACCTTTTCAGAGCCCCTAAATATGTACTAACCCAGCTGATATCAACTTGCACAGATAGGTGGAATTAGCTTGTAACTACTTGTGCAATTCAGCTGGTTCCTTGCCTTGGTATACTGTATTTCTTTTTCTTAGTGTGCTCAATTGTTTTTCCCTGTGTCTTTCCACTTTATTACACATATCTTTATTGTTGGGAATTCTTTATATTTGTAGATATTTTTAGATAATACCAATGCCTGGTTATAATTTCATGTGAATAACCTCATTGGAAATATTTTTAATGGGAAAAATGTTGTCCACTGTATATCTGGATGACTTTCCTGTTTAGGTGTTCCTGTCGGGCTGGACTAGACTGTCAGCATGTATTAGGTTCAACATGATTACCATTATTAAGACGCTAATCTCATATTTTAAACACCAGATCTTTCTTTACAAATATGTTTGGTATATTTTAACTATTATAACAATAAAATTCATTTTTAAGACCATGGCAATTATTTTATGTCTCATAAAAGTAATATGACGACCCTTTGTGATGTGCTTCTCTATAAGAAAGTGCACATCTACTACACATAAAAGGTCCACGGCTATTAATTTCAAGAACACAGTAAAGTTTTACACATATGACAGGTAATCCTCAAGCTATTAGTTTGATTGTTTTTTTGGGATTCAGTTTTATAAGACTGGTGCAGAGGTAATTTTGATTGGCCTGTCTGTTACACCCTTTGGCGAGCTTAATGATGACATTGCAGTAGTTCATGGAAATATTTTTAATTTCATATTGTATAACTCCTATTTGTGTGTGACATTTTAAATAGGATAACTAATAAATAATAAATATAAAAAACAGAATGCAAATTAAGCTGGGTGTTGATGATAATAGAACTGTCTTCTCCAGTTTTAGCTCTTGTTTTCTTTTCATCTGGCTGATTTTCTGAAAGCCTACTATTGTCACTGACGGAATTGCTATTGCGTTTAAATGGCTTTGCAATAAGGCATTTTTATGGAAGCATAGCTGTTTTTTTCCTAGAAACTCCATGTGCCATGACATTGTGTTAACTTAATAGAGCTCTTCTTTTGTTTGGAACTGCATTATTTAATACTTTGGCAGCCTGAGATAAAATTCAGACAGTTTACATCAGCCACTTTCATTTTCAATCTACTAAAATATGTGCTCTTTTTATTATTGTTACAGGCCTTTTTTCCTGCAGATTCGCCTGCTCTTTAAGAAAATAGTTTGCAGCTCAATTGTGTATATTTTTTTTTTTTTTTTTTTGAAGCGAAGCAAGAATTTTTTGTAATTTTTGTGGAATCACATCTCTATTGTTCTTTTCACAGGATGGACAATCCAGAACTATTCGCCAGTTCCAGTTCACCGATTGGCCTGAACAAGGGGTACCAAAAACTGGAGAAGGGTTTATAGACTTCATTGGCCAAGTACACAAAACTAAGGAGCAGTTTGGTCAGGATGGACCAATCACTGTGCACTGCAGGTAGGACAACATCATATTTTAACTGTCTTCTGAATGAAAATAACAAACTTGAGAGACTCTTACATACAATCTGTCCAAATGAAGTTATGGATTATGTAGATTACCATGATATCTGTGTATGCTGAATACCAATTAAAAATTGGTAAATTTAATTTTAGATGAATATATTTCTTTGCCCTCCATCATTTATCTTTGGCAATTTAATTGTGTCGTTGTGATAGTTTAGAAGCATGCTTGTGACTTTGAAGGAAATACTTATGGAGTTATTACCATTATCATGATTGAGTTTTTACAGTCGACTGGAAAGCTCCTCGTCTGTATATTCTGGATTAAGATGAACTTCATATAGTAATATCGATAAGTACTAAAGTTAACCTCTGACATTAAGAAGCAGGGACTGTATGCTTGAAGGCAATTTAATAATGATTTTTTAATCTGCACACAATGTCAATGTCAGTTTATTTATTGAGTACATTTAAAACAACGATAGCAATGCTAGCCATAAAATAAAAATAAACAAGGTAAAATACTTTAAGAATTTAACACTGACAGCATTTTTTGTCAAGCTACACTGATTCAATATACATTTGTAATGAATGACAATAGATGTGCTCTGTGTGTATTTTTCCTTTTGTTTTGTTGGGAACAGGGGATTGTATAAGCCTTTTAATGCAGTCCCTGCCTTATGATGTCAGAGGCTAACCTTAAATATGATTGGTGGAAGGTAAATGGCGGTGCCAGAATGATAACTTTGATATAATTCCAAGAACAGCAACCCGATGTTAATATATCCACAAAAGGGTTGCCATCTTCAAAATGGCTTACCTGTGCAGTTGATTTTCATTTTGTTAGCTGGTCACCTGCATTATCAATAGTGGTGCAGGTGCTTTCTCAGTGATTAATGTTGCTGAAAGTTGTCATTTTATTTGTAGTGTAGGATTACTCTCTGTCAATAAACTGATGTCTCCCATTTTCCTAATTAAGAGGATGATTAGGAAATGTGGGAGAACATATGCTTAGCCATTGTTATCTCCTTCAGAGAAGGAAAATAAATAAACAGTGCAGTCAAACCTGGTGCAGTGGCAAGAAGATTTAACGTGTGTAGACGAATTTGTGTATTCTTCAGAGGATTTCTGCAGGATCATTGACATCCTGTGTGCCTCTTGTTTCAGTGCTGGTGTGGGCAGAACAGGAGTCTTCATCACCCTGAGTATTGTGCTGGAGAGAATGAGGTATGAAGGGGTGGTGGACCTTTTCCAGACCGTAAAAACACTGCGAACTCAGCGGCCAGCCATGGTGCAGACAGAGGTGAGTCCTGGTGATCAATCAGCCAAATTTTACTGCTGACAATGACACTGCAGAGCAAGGGATACTTAATCAAGTGATTTAATCAAGTGTGTGTTCACCTTCACTGTGTCCTAAAATGCTATAAAAATGTAATCAACTGTTCTTTCCCTTGTTGAAGAAAGAAAAGATTTGTGAATGTTGCTCTGTATAAATTCTGCAAATACCTTGAAGGTGCAACTGACACTAGAAATGTGTGCCGCAGCATATTGGCCGTGCTGAGGTTAAGGTTAAGCATCTGTGGTGTGAAACCAGCAGAAAAATGTTTTCCGACACCATTCTCTGAAGTTAGGTGTCAAGGAGGTCAAATGTATTATATTCAATCAAATTTCCAGGCACCTTCATAGGCCATAAAGATTCATTTGCAGTTTCTATCACATCAAATATATTAATTAATGGACTGCAATGACACAACACCCTTCTTGTTAAATGTAACCCTCAATTTTGATAAAGTCTGCTCATGAATTGAGTAAAAAGAGGAATCGTAAGTATTGGAAGTAATAGTCCCTCTCTCTGAAATATGAAAGGCAAAAGTTTCAAAAATCACTTCAATACTAATTTAGTTTTTTACTTTTTTTAAATTAATTAATCTAGTGTGATACTTGGACATACATTTGTATGAATACGTAAGTGTACACCGTGAAATAAGTTTTTCTTTTTTAAAAATATGTGGAGACGTCAAGATTTGACCTTCATTTAAACAGTGTCTATAGATAAAGGTGGTATAATAGGTGATATAATATAACAAACAGCATGTTTCATTTACGTTTTGTACTGCACTGTATAATTTGAATAAACATATGGTAAAAGTCACATGTGGAAAATTAGGTACACTTCTACATTTATTACTTCCTCAAATAACTCAGATTAGAATCAGAAGTAGCAAATTAGGTGCAAATAATTAGAGAGGCTCTGGTCTGAATCGATCTTATTTAAACCTCAGACATTCTGTTTGACATACTCTTTGTTCCTGAAGTGTGCGCCATTACCATGATTAGATCAAAAGAGCTCTCTGAGGTTATACATGATTTAAAATGTTATTCAAATAATTGGAAATCAACCATTCCACTCTCTGGAAGATCATCTACAAGTGTAGAAGATTTCAAACAACGGCCAACTTGTCCATGCCACACCATCCCAGCAAGTTCTGCCCAAGAACAGAGTGCAAGATGTTGAAAGAAATACTAAAGAACCCCAGAATTTCATCACAGGAATTGCAGGTGGGTCTTGTCACTATTGATGTCAAAGTGAAATTAGTCTACTGTTAGAAAGAGACTGCACAAATTAGACATACATGGAAGGTGTGCTAGGAGGAAACATTTGCTGTCCAGAAAAAAACATCAGGGCAAGACTAAAGTTTTCTCATGAACATCTAGGTAAATACCAGGACTTCTCCAACAATGTGTTCTCAACAACCAAGCCAAAGGTAGAGTTACTTGACCATAGTACCAGAAGACGTGTTTGGCGTGAGCTAAAGAAAACATTTGAAGAAGAACCTGATACCAACTGTAAACCATTTTATGGTTTGAAACTGCTTATGCTACATCAGAGTCTGGGCAGCTCACCATCATAGAATCTACAACGTATTCTTCATTGCACCAGAGGGTGCTTGATGATAGTATGAGAGCATCTGTCAGAAGACTGAAGCTCAAACAAAAGTGGACCTTGCAGTATCACAGCGACCCAATACATATGAGACAATCAGCCAAGAAATGGCTGAAAAGAAAGAAATGGAAGGTTCTGGAATGGCCAAGTCAAAGCCAAGATCTGATTCCTTTGAGATGCTGTGGGAGGATGTGAAATGGGCTGTGCACGAAACACACCCCTCAAACAATTCTCAGTTCACAGACTTCTGCAAAGAGGAGTAGGAAAAACGTTCACCATGTCAATGTAAGAGACTGCTGGAAAGTTACAGGAACTCCCTACTTGAGGTTGTTTCTGCCAAATTGGGCAATGCTGACTATTAGAGCCAAGGGTGTGTGCAGCACTTATATTTTCCACAGATGAAAGTGGCGTATCAGTACATTTTTTTTAATAAATGAATACAAAGTCACATTTTCAATGTTTTTTTTCCAATTATGTTACATTTATTGATAGATACTGTTTAAACGAAGATCAGATCTCGATATTTCTGTGTGCAGTATGCTAGAAAAGAAAAAACATTTCATGGGATGTACTTGGCTGCACATTTTATCACTTTTTTGTACGACTTTACATAACCAAGCAGTGCTGCAGAACAGAACCCATCCACATTCGAAGATCGACTTTAGTGTTCTCATTTTCTTCTAATGATATGATATATGTACTTAATGGAGTTAGTGAACAGCTGTGTCAGTGTTTATCATCCAAAAGAAAAAATGAGTAAAGTTTCTTTTAACACTAAAAAATAAAAAGAAAGTTTAGAGACATTACTGTTTGGCAGTGTAGCCTTTTTCCACTAACTTCATTAAGTACAGTAATCCCTCCTCGATGGCGGGGGTTGCGTTCCAGAACCCCCCACGAAAGGTGAGAATCCACGAAGTAAAAACCATATGTTCATATGGTTATTTTTATAGCTTTTAAGCCCTTATAAACTCTCCCACACTCTTACAAACATTTCCCGCACAGTTATACAGCATAAACCCTTTGTATTCTCTTAGATATTAGGTAAGATTCATTGAAATTATGTATGTAAACACACTGTTTATATACAGTAAAACCTAAATATTATTTTAAACATATCGAGCATCTCCAATATCACATATGTTACAGCCATTATGATAGATAGGCCACCAGCAATAAATAGGTTCAATGAAAGAAAAATTGTATATAGTAAAATGTGTGTACAGTGACACTAAACGTATGTATATGTACTAAGTACTGTACGTAGAAAATTAATTATGGTTACTCACCAACAATGACGCAACGACTTGTCCGATAACAATGAGTTTAATTTTACTGCACAACAAAGGAGAGTGTTACAGCTCTTCCAAAGGAGCCTCTTCAGGCGATTGTGTAGCACCACCGTTGTTCTTCAATCCCAATCCCTATCCCTAAAGCAGATTCCATCCAGACTACCGCCTTATTAAATCCACTTACAACTCGTTTTGCGCCCTGGTTAAAGGACACTGTGGCCTTAGATCTTATATTCTTTTCCTCCTTTTTAAATAACAAGAATCGTGGACTCATTGATGCCGTAATGGTGTTCTACAGCGGTGTAGTTGTTCCCTTCCTTCACCATATCCAAAACTTTTACCTTTTCAGCAATCATTAGCATCTTCCGCTGGCGCTTAGGCACGGCCCCTGAAGCAGGAGCAGATCGTTTTGGAGCCATAACAAAGGGCTTGACTAGGCACAGAGATAAATACAAAAGAGCACAAAAGTTAACTCTTTACACAGCAAAACACGTTGATGCTAAATGAGCGAGACGAGACTTCCTGGTTAACGCAGCGGAATCAAATTCGGCGCTCCATCACTGAGCCAATCAGCACACAGGAACTTAAAGCTCTGATTGGTTAGCTTCTCAGCCATCCGCCAATAGCATCCCTTGTATGAAGTCAACAGGGGAAACCAACTGAGGAAGCATGTACCAGAAGTAAAAAGACCCATTGTCCGTAGAAACCCGCGAAGCAGCGAAAAATCTGCGTTATATATTTAGATTTGCTTACATATAAAATCCGCGATAGAGTGAAGCCGCGAAAGTTGAAGCACGATTTAGCAAGGGATTACTGTATACGTGTCATGTCGTCAGAAGAAAGCAATAATACTGCCTCAAAGTGAATAGATTCACCATGGTTTCTGTTACATAAAATAATACTTAAAATTAGCATCAGTCACAGGACAAAAATAAATAAAAAATAGTTCCACAGTATTTCTGTAAAGAACTTTAAATGTCATATTTACAACTAAATGCACTAAAGAGAAATATCCAGGGAACAGTTGTTATATTTCAGCCAGGGTACAAATTCTGAATTTATGTCAGTTTTGTTCATTTTTGGTTCTGCTACACTTACAAATTAAGTCCTTTGTATTCTAGGTTGTGGAGGCAGTCAGATTTGTGTTGACTGTCCTCTTCTGGGTGCAGCCCTCAGTATGGTCATGTGTCGGTCAACTCCTAAAATAGACATTCTTGATCTTTCAGAGCAGTAAGCACAACTAGAAAGTGTGTATTTGTTACTAACTCCATGTTCCATTTGTTTTCAGGACCAATATCAGTTGTGCTACAGGGCTGCGTTGGAGTACCTAGGAAGCTTTGACCACTATGCAACGTAACTCATTCTGGGTGCCCGGCAACCTTCAGGAGTCGAAAAGTGTTCTTTCTGAGCCATATCCACCTGAGTCTGTATAAATGCTGCCCGAAGCAAGGGGAGGGGAGGGAAATGGACATCCCAGCTGGCAAACCCTCTTGAAGGCATTCTCTGTGGACTGGGAGAAAGAGATTGCTTTAAACTCTCCGTGGGGGAAAAAGGAAAGAAAGATGCCCCGCATTCGATGCATTCATCTCGTTTCTCTGCACATAAACACTCACCATGTATTTTGTATGCTACTGTAGCAAATATTATTTTAACCTTTTTTTATTCTCTAGAATGTGTTTTAGTTTTTATTTTTTTATAATCATTTACAGTACAATTTTTTTTCTTGGTCTTAATGTTGGCCTACCCTATGGGTTCTCTTTTTTTTTTGTTAAACAAGAAAAAATGGTAGAATAATTTTAAGGTTTAATTATCTTTTTTTAGATTATGTTAGCAATAAGGGCTGTGCACTTTTAAGCACAACTCTTCTAACCTAAGCCTGGAAAAACCACTGTCATTCTCAAAGCTGCTGTTGATTATATTTTATTTTTATTGGTATATTTTTTTAATTCTTATTCTCCCTTTCAAAGAAATAAGAGGCTCACCTTTATTTTATATACACATACATATATATGAATATATGTATATGTATTTATATATATGTATATGATATATATATGTAAGTATCCAAGTACATAAAAGATGAAGAGGTTTAAAGTAAATCCTTATAAAAATGGCCATGTGCTGATCCTAGCTTTGTCCTCAATAGCCCATAATGGAAACCTGTCACTTTTTTAGTTCTTATTAAAAGAGGGTGAACAAGGGACACCGCCACATGGATAAAAAGTGAACGTGTTCCTACTGGTTCGCAGCACACGTCTGCACATCTCTCGGTCACGCTAATGCAACGGGAAGCACAACAGAAAGAAAAGGGAGTTGACACTGGCAGGCTGCATGGCTGCAGAAAGGATGGCACAATGTATTGAAACATTTATAACTAGACATTACTGTAAAATAATTAGAAACTTTTGGGAAATCAAGGGGAAATGTTTTTTTTTTTCCTTGGACTGGCCTGCTGTTATTTTTTTATATCTATATACATATATATAATTCTTGAAACCTACAAAAGCAACAACAAATGTTCATAATTCAACATGCAAATAATCCTGGATTTTCTTGACAAACCAATGGGGTGGAGACTACTGTACTTCAACTGTATTAATGATACTATGTTATAAATACTGTATTATCATTGCCGTCTCTGACTCGGCGACACAAAACTTAAAGGTGGTGGAGGATTTCTACATTTAATCAATCTTTATTCAGAGTGATTATAATGATAAGAAGACCGATTTAAGAAAGGAAGATTACTAGGTTGGAAAAAGCATTCATTTTTATCTTGTGTATGCATAGTGCTTGTAGGGGTTAAATCTGTTGTATACACAGTCTGTTTTTTTATTTGTTAATAAAAAGGAAAAAAAATATTGTTGCAAAATCTTGATGTTAATAAAGTTGAATAATTGGGTTTTATACAATTTATTTGTATTATGTCCTTCCCCTCCACTGGCTTTTAATATATATAGATATATATATATATATATATATATATATATATATATATATCTTGATGTTCTTTTAGTTATGAGCAGCATCTTAAAAAGAAGTTATGGAAATTCTTAAATATGTCCTACCCACCTTCCTGAAAAAAAAAAAAAGGTTTGTAATAATGAATGTCATTTCTGTTAAGTCAACTCAGGCAGTAGAGTGTTTTCCAGTTGTTTTTCAGGTGCAAAGTTTTGGATCATCCTTATTCATGGTGGACTTCTTGGCTGTCGCAGTCTCTTGCTGTTTATGAATGACTCTCTGGGGAAAATGTGAAACACATGGTCTACATTAACCAAGTTTCAGTCAAGATAATCCCATGAACACAAGTGAGGATGTGCAGAACACAACGACTTTAAAAAGTAGAGTGCTAGCAAGGCATAAGGTATGACTGTAATGCTTAAGTTCGAAATATTCATAATTCAGTTAGTCATTTTTAGATATCGCTTCAGTTCTTCTATGTCTGCCCTTCAAGTGGCTGTTATCTTTATTTACGGCAGTTAAAGTTATTGCAATAGAAACAGGAGTGTTTCAAGTGGAAATGCCAGATCTTTTCCAAACGGTAGCCTCTGATGTGCACTGGTCATATTTTTACTACGTAGTATCGTGTATAATTGTGCTGTTGGTGAAATACCCGTTGAAGATAAAAAAAAACTGTCTTTTTCACCCTCCTTTTAATAAGAGGTGGTTGGAGCCGTTTACTTCTGGTATTACAATGAGGGAAAAAATAGAATGTGATCCGATTTCCAAGGTAGCTTATTGGACGTTTCTATATAAGCATAACAAAATAAGGATTAAGTAGGTAATATATGGATTAATATATATTATATATTAATATATATTATACTGTATAAATAAATGATGGTATCTGTGTCAATAATTATTATTTTACTTTATTTTGAAACTCCCTTCTTTTCTTTTGGGGTCTAAAGAGGCCCAAAGATTATTCTGCATTGTGGCAGTCACAGATACAATGCTGTTCTGCCTGGATGAGTTTTGGGAGAGAAAAAAGTCTTCAAATATACAGGACCAGAAGAAAGACAAGATAAATATAGGAACCAGGAGATGAACACACGGCACAATTAAAAGTTAACACTTTTTTTTCGTTACTAAGGTCAAAAGTTACGAATGTGAACTAAGCCCAATACACAACTCAGAAATCAAATTAAAAATCTAGTTGGGAAGTGTTAAGTGATTGTGAATCAACTTCACGTGCTTTGGTGCAATTGAAAGTGACAACAGCAAGACAACCCCCAAAAAGGGAATGGTTTTGCAGGTCAAGGCTGCAGACAATTGCTCTCTCCTTAACCTTCGTGGCTGATTCTTCTTTAGTTTTGCATTTTTGCAACTGTCTTTGTCACTACTGGTAGCATGAGGAGGTACCTGCAGCCAAATAGGTTATACAGGTAGTCCAGCTCCTCCAGGAAAGCACATTCATATGTGCCATTGCAAGGAGGTTTGCTGCATCTTCAAGCAAAGTCTCAAGAGCATGGAGGAGATAACCAGGAGACGTGCCGTTACTAGACGAGATCTGGGGGATGTGCAGGCCAGTCAGTGGCATCAATACCTTCATCATCCAGGAACTGTCTACACTTTCCAGCTACATGAGGACAGGCATTGTCCTGCACCAGGAGAAACCCAGAGTTCACTGCACCAGTGTAAGCTGTGACATTGGCTCTGATGATCTCATTTCAGTACCTAACAGCAGTCAGGGTACTGTTGCCTCCAAGAATATGCCTCTACAGACCATCACTGACCCACCACCAAACCAGTCATGCTCATTGATGTTGCATAAGGCTTACCATGGCGTCTCCAGACTCTTTCATGTCTGTCACATGTGCTCATTGTGAAGAGAACAGGGTGCCAATGATGGAGCTGCCAATAAAGCTGCATGGTGATGGGTTGTGAGCACAGGTCCCACTAGAGGACATCAGGCCCCCATGCCACCCTTCAGGAGTCTGTTTCTGACAGTTTTGTCAGACCCAGCAGTTTGTGTAACACATGGACGCTAAAAAGCCAAATAAGTTGTCAAAGCTCTTCATAGATAGAATTTTATTTGTCCCGATGGAACATTTGGCTTTTTATAGAAGTTCATTAAGTACATTTAATAAATAATTAGATAAATAAGTGCATACACACACACACTGTGCTCCGAACACACCATAATGAATGAAAGGAAAGAAAACATCTGACTTGGCAGTCCAAGTCGCAGTGAGGCATTATCCAGGCGCTTGGCTGTTGGTATACAGGAGCCCCAGTAGTGCTTCTTGGCCCATTTCTGCTGAATAATTAATTGGCAAAAAGTCCTCAGTGTTAGTGTGCCAGAGAGAGGATTATAGCATTGTTCATAATGGCACTCTGTTTTGCTTTCTGTCCTTAGCTACTAACTTCAGGTGGTCCAGAGTGCATCCCATAACTAAGTCTGCCCTTTTAGGTAGCTTGTTAATTTGGTGGGCAACTCTTGAGTTGATGTTACCAGCCCAGCACACCACAGTGTAGAAAATCGCATTGGCCATCACAGAGTTATAGAAGACGTGAAGGATGTCACTTCCCACATTAGAGTAAAGCAGTCTCCTAAGGAAGAATAGCCTGCTTTGTCCTTTCTTATATAGTTCTGTGTTCTGAGACCTGTCCAGCATGTCACTGATGTGGTCCCCCAAGTTCTTGTAGGAGTGAACCACCTCTACATCCATTCCTTGAATAGTGACCAGAGGCTATTAGGTGTGGTGAAAGTCAATAACCAGTAACTTGGTTTTGCTGATGTTAAGTTGCAGTTTTTTCTGCACCAAAAAAAGAAATTCTCCACCTGGCTCCCATATTCTGTCTCATCCCCTTATTGATACACCCCATACATGCAGATTAATCAGAGAATTTCTGCAATTGACATGACCTGGTGTTATATAGAGGTATACAGAGTGAAGAGAAAGGCAGACCGGACTGTTTCTTGTGCTACTCCAGTGTTGCTCACATTTCTATCAGAGACACAGTCCTTGAGCCTCACAAACTGAGGTCTCCATAACAAGTGGTCCATTATCCAGGACACCATGTGCTCATCCGCCTCCATATCTCTCCAGGATGCCATAGGCTCATCAGTCTGTATATCTCTGAGCACTTATTAGGGATGGCTAGATGGCATTGAAGGCACTGGAGAAATAAAAAAAAATACAAGATGTTTCTGATGATGAAGCATTAAGACCAAGCCCAGGAAACATTGATGAACTCTGACTTGTTTAAACTCTTAGCTCACTTGCTTTTGAGGGATGTGAGCCAAAACTGTTGTTTCCATCTAAGAAATATGAATCATGGAATAATTCTACCAAAGACCCTGCTGTGATTCGTTTTCAGAAATGACACGTGAAATACCATACACTGCCCTGAACGATCTGTTGATTCGGGCTCTAAATTCTGGCTTACCCCATCTTCCTCACGGCCGAGTGCACAAGAACTTGTGATTACGGCAGTGGATTCAACCTTGGTTAGCGTGGAGTCAGGAGCAGGGATATTTACAACAGTGTAAAAATGGCACCTCTGTAAAAGACTGCAATGCTGTCCAGTCAGGGTGCAAAAAGTCTTTAGCACAGTTGACTGCAGTGGACTAAGCAATGCGGTTAGAGGAAGGGTGGATGGATGGGTGGGTGGGATGTTTTTGTGTTTGCTTAGAATCAAGGATGTAAGTATAACGGCCAGGGATTGAACCCACATAGGAGTGCTAAGGCCAAATCCCTATCTTTATGATTAATATGTATATTGGGAATGTAGAAATATGCAAATTCAGGGCCAATACCAATAATATAGTCTATTTTCTATTTTTTTTTAAATAATTCTGACCTTTCCATATTGGGTTAATTTCATTACAACTGTTTTTTATGGTATTTCATAGTTGTTTTAACTGGAAACATGGAGCACTGAGGGCCATGAGTATCAGAATAATTAATTTTGTTTTCAGATTGTCTTGGTCGACTGTATTAATTTCATCAAATAACAGCTGAACTGATGGAGGAGCAGCAGGCTGCAGTTTCGTCAACGTGGCCTTTTTTTCTTTAGCTCTGAGGTAAGCCACATACTTGTACAGCTGGTGCCCTTATAGATGACAAAATGAACACAGATTTTTTTTTTTTTGTTTTTTAACCTTGCCCTTGCCAACTAGAATGAGCGCTGCACACTTTTATGGTTGTTACTGACATTTATTATGAAAAATCACCTCACAACTGACATTTTATACAGCAAACTGCACAGTGTCCAGTCCAGTCTTGCTTCTCTTACTCTTATCTTTATCATCATATCATTTGTTGTCAAGACCAGTTCCCTTTTTCACTTCAATATCAGCCCATACCGATGTGATGACCATTTAATTGTACATTCTTACTATAAATATATGCAACATATTTTCCAATCTTTCATAAATTATATAACAAATTCTGTATAAATATTATGTAAATATATATATACACACACACACACACACACATACAGGGTGGTCCAGATCTTATTATGCAGATCCAGATCATCTGGATGACTTTGATTGTTGCGGGGATGATTCCAGTTTGGCGCAAAGACAATTCCTTATGTCGTCAGTTCGCACACTCAATGATCTGGGATTTTTCTGGTGATTTTCTATGTAATAAACTTAATAAGGTATAGCATATTGAAAATTGCATAATATATAATTAGTCTGAGCATCCTTGCTATAAATACATCAATTTTATATACTAATGTAAATTTGTCCTCAGTGTCTAATATACAAAGCTGAATGTCTGTTTGTTTGTCCAGGATGTAAATCCCCACTGTGGAGCTGACCTCCTCCAGATTGTTTACAATGAACGTAATATAATGTATTGTTCTGTTCCAAAATTTTTCCCCTTCGGGAACTTTTGTTACCAGAAGTGTGTGACCAGACTTGCTCTTTCTAAGAGTCTACACTTTGCCCACGTGGTAGAGAAACAGGACGAACTTTAAAAATCAATAAACAAACAAGTATCGGTAGCTAAGCGGAGGCAAGCTACGATCCAAAACATGGCGAGAGGTAGAGCAACTCGAACAGAGGCTGGCGCGTGAGTGAGGATGGCGCTGTCCACTCCTGATGTCACGCTTCCACTCTCCTCTACCCACAGCCTTTCTTTCGGATTAGTGCAATGATATGCTACACAATTAGTGTGAATAAATCGCTCCTGCAAACGAACTATGATGCTTAGCGTAATGAGAGAAGTCGCAAAATCAACTGGAATGTTCAAGCAAAATATAGAAAAAACCTGATTTAAATCTGTTAAGTAGTTCTCTCATGAAAAGCCGACAGACAGACGTTGAATTTTATATATATATATAAAGAACTGCTCCTGGGAGGCATTTTGCAATTTCATACAGGTATACAAATTTGCTCTTCTGGGTGAGTTTAGTCAATGAAATGTTTTTTTCAGAGCTAAATTCTTTTCCCCCTTGACAGAAATAATAAAACTGCTGGACTGTTCCAGTATTTATGTCCTCGTCCTTGAACTGGTGGTGGCGGCGTGATCACATTCAGAACTCAAAGCGAACAAGCAGGAGCTATGAAAGAGTTCGGTTTGTGTGCAGGTTAATCTTTGCATAAGTACATGACGACACAGGTGATAGTCTAGTGGTCTTGAGGTGGAAGTCATTAGTTTTAAACGCTGCTCTAAAACAAACATCTATGTGTCCTTCATTTGGAAATTGTGCATTCAGAAGAATAGTGGGCTGCTAGAAAAATTAAACTGGAAGAAAAAAGTTTGGATGGATAGAAAATACAATGCATATAAGGTGTTTTATGTAAAATCTCATAAGTAGCATTTTTAAGATTAGAATTCTTGGTGGGACCATACCACATACCTGAGTTTTCCATGAAGCGTGCAGACTTCTGTAATGTTGATGATAACTAATGTGGTAAATAAGCAAGCCTTGACACAACAAAAAGGTTTTGGGCAGCCTCCAGTATGTTTGGAAGTGGCTACAGTTGAGAAAAATGGTCATTACAGACAAGAATCCAAAACATAACTGAACAGGTTAGGAAACATGGCGGACATATAGCTGAAAAATAGGAAGAGGAGGGATCTTGGGACCGGAACTGGATATGAGGTCATCAGGCTGTGAAAATGATGTCATTAGGAGGTGGGCTGTTCTGCTGGTCTAGAAGTGACGTCTTCTGGGGCAGAACCGAAAGTGACATCATGGGAGTCAGGTGGAATTTCCCACATTTGGTCTACGGGGAGATAAGAAAAAGGATAAATGCAGTCTGCTACCCCCTGATCTGACCGGAATTGACTTTCTATTGAGCCCTTTAGCTGCCTCCCATGCACACGTATGTGACACTAACTGATATAATAGTGAATAGTGAGACATGCAAGTTCACGCACAATTTATGTCACAAAAAAAATCAAATAATGGGATGCTGGTGCCTGTTCTGTTTCAATTGGTATTCAGATCATTATGATACCCTCTGACATTGTCATCATCCAGCAAAACACAGCAATACAGATTTAAACATTAAGTAAACTGAGAGCCCTCTCACACTGCTCGAGAAAATATACTGACGATGAACTGCATAAACTGAAACAGCAACATCTAAGGTTTAGAATGCTATTGTTCTGAAGGGATAAAAGACAAGCCACAGTAACACAGACAGAACGTGCAGACTACACACACACTACAAAGCTTAAACCCAATTCTGTGCTAACTGTGCTAATTACTGTGTGGGCAGGTGTTTGCTGGACTGTGTAATTCTTTACATTAACTGTATGACATGCTTTCCTCACTACTCAAACCACTTTTACACAGTGAGTCAGGAACCACCACTAATGTGTAGCAACCACCTGAAAGATGCGACAGCAGCCATTTTGAGCCAGTATGTTCGCCACATATTAGCTACTAGCAGGAGCACCCGGCGTTGCCCGGGAATCTATAACCGGTGGATTTTCCAAATGAAAGAAACAGATCATAGAAATAGAACAAACAGTTTTCTGATTCACATTTTATTGTAAGTTCGTCCACTCTGGATTTTTTCTGCTGTGGCATTTCAGACGCCCTTGAGATAGACTTTCTTCTGGCATCTGAAGTGGACCTTCCAGTTCTACATCTTTTTTTGGTGGCATGGGTATATTAGCGAAAAGCAGGACAATTATAATGTGTTACATGGTATTACGTACGGAATAAGCACCACAGTGAGATGAATTTATGTTATTTACAATATGTCGGAAAGCGAACAAATAGTACCAGTCAGTCAGAAAGAGCAACAGTGAAATTGTACTGTGAGTGGGAAAACAAGCAAATAGCACCACAAATACGGAAACCCAGGGAGAAAGAGTAGCACTGAAACCATACTGGGTAAAATGATTGGTAGGGGTGCTCTGTTTGTAAGGAGCGTCTGTGCTGAACCGTGCTGCCATCTAACAGATGTTGGCGATGGTAACTACAGAGAGAAGTGACATACAACTGCTGCTGCGTGTGGGGAAAATGGCGGGAGAAGGATGCTGTCTTTTTAACGCGAGTCTCTGTTCAAACGTGCTGCCATATAACGGACGTTGGCGAATGAAATACAGCACTATCAGTGCATGTGGGGGTGTGACCCGCGGACACATGGGTGTGTCAGTCGGTCACGCTTTCTGGGTCGTTCACGTTTTACATTCATACGGCAGTTTCCGTTCACCCAATCAAAGCAGTCGGCCTTGTCATACTTGAACACTTCCGCCATCTCTTTGCAATTTAAAGAAACATGCGTAAAGAGCGACACACAGGGACCAAAGGTGCAGCTAGATGGTGCCACCGTGAACGTCTGTTGCAACGTGCAGCCATCTTGTCGATGAGAAGTACTGGGATGTGTGCCGAACGTTGTGTCCGTGAAAAGGTGCCCTGCCCTTCACCACGAAGATTTTTCCCAACCAAACATACCCCATGACCTCCTCCTGGTCACAAAGGAGCACCATCCCCAGTTTGGTGGCGATCGGACGCCCAGTGCCGATTTGTATGGCAGACAAACAAACATACACACACACATACATCGACTCTGCCTTATATATTAGATTAGGTGGTGAAGGGGTCTGCGGTGGGTTGGCACCCTGCCCAGAATTGGTTCCTGCCTTGTGCCCTGTGTTGGCTGGGATTGGCTCCAGCAGACCCCCGTGACCCTATTCGGATTCAGCGGGTTAGAAAATGGATGGATGGATGGTGAAGGGGTGAGAGAGAGAGAGCCAGTTAGAGGCAGGGTGTGATTAAGGGGCCAAAATGACTGAGCTATGGAAGGCAATTTAGCCTGGACATCGAGATAAACCATGCTCTTTATGAAGGATGCCCAGGGATCTTTAATGACCACAGAGAGTCAGGACCTCAGTTTTACATCTCATCCAAAGGATGATGCCATTTTCACAGCACAGTGTCCACGTCACTACGCTGGCATTGGGATCCACATTCAAACCAGACAGTAAGCGCCTTGCCAACACCTTTTCCAGCAGCAACCTAAGCTTTTCCTGGTTGGACTGCCTTTCAAGTACTGCCTGGGCCCAAAAATGCTTATGCATATTGTGTACAGGGTGGTCCAGATCTAATTATGCAGGTCCAGATCGTCTGGATGACTTTGATATATGTGGGGACGATTCCAGTTCGGCACAAAGATGATTCTTCATGTCATCTGTTTGCACACTTCTCGATGGTCCGAGATTTTTCGGGTGATTTTCTATGTAATAAACTTAAGTTACAGTGTAATGAAAATTGCATAATTAGATCTGGAACACCTTATATATGGTATGGCTGCTGGCTATACGATCCTACCGTACATACCTGTTCTTCCCACAGAAGGACTTCTTTGAAACAGGGGCTTCAAACTGCTGGCTTGTATTTCAAGAAGTGCAAGGAGCGCACATGAAGATTCCTTGGTGGCCTTTTTCAAATTCAGCACAGTGAGGTGGTTCACCTTAGTGGCGAGTGAAGAACAAGAACTTGCTCAGTTATTCTGATAACTCTTCTGCTTAATGCATTTTTTTTTCAGATTACTATGGCTACCTTTAAGAAAGCAAATGGTACTGGACTTTTGTGCCTCTTCAATAGATTAAAACCACATAGCCTACCTGTTTTGGAAAGATCTGGGCAGCTGTGCCCCATTGGTTCCTAAAGCAGAAACTCCTCTGAAAGTCATGGAGTTCTTGTAGCAATTGCCAAGGCACATTCACAACGTGAAATTAGAGCTTTCATTCTGAGAGGGTGTGGTACGGTGGATTTTCCCTTCTGTTTCACGGCTCGTAAGTTCTGATTTTTAATTCTCCTGTGCCCTGCTAAATGTCTTTGTGGGGTTTATATGTTCGATCCATGTCTGCATGGGTTACCCTTCTGTTATGTTGATTGGCGACTCTAAATTGTCCCAGTATGAGTTAATGTGTAATGGACTGCACCATCCACTGTTGCCAGATAGGCTCAGGTGGCATTTTGCTCCCATGTTGGTATAAGTGAGCTCAGGAAATTAATGAATGAGGAGAACATGAAAGTGTTTGCTTCACCTGACCTGTCTTATTTTGGACTATGCGTCTACCTGAGTTATTAAGTTGGCCACTACACTATTATCCCAAATCCAAAGAAATTTTCCTCTACTGCTGCTACAAAAATATCAAAGGCCTACTGATTCTGGCTTTTTGAACCACTAGAGGACTGAGCATTTTTTGTGTTTTGTTTTATTTTCTCTAATCTAGAAGGATGAATCACAAGCTTTTTAATGGTAGAAATCTGTGTGATTTGGTTGACTAAAAGTAACACCCCTCTTGTGTATGCGGGCTTGACTTTTATTATATCACAGTCCCAGTGTAGCCTCTGAAAGTGCCTTTGATAATGTGCAGAATAAAAGAAGCTGAGCCCATGAAACGCTCATTTTAGAAGTCAGAATCCTGTGATATCCAAGGAACAGGGCTGTGAAGGTGCTGGGAGAACAAAAAGGGGGAAGCAAATCCTAGAGGGAATTTGGTATGAAGAGCTGAGTTGGTGATATTAACTCTGGCTTCTCTTTGAAGAGAAGAGAGCTACCTAATCAGAAGTGGGGTGAGTGCCGGGGCTCTCATTTATAGTGATTATTTCAATTTAGGGTGTCTTAAAAATGAAACCCCTCACTCCACAGAATCCCTTCCTTTAAAGAACATGGATGTCTCAAACACAGACAGGTCAAATTTGAATGTTCTGTTAAGCCGATATTACATTATGGGACTTCTAGTCCTGCGGGGTATGTCAGATTTGCCGCCTGCAAGTCGCTGATCTCGTCACAGGATCATGTCAGTTTCAATGACTGAAAATCGCTACTTATGTGTTCTTCACCAACTGAGGGCCAACTTTCCAACACAGCTGAGTTCGTCCCTTTATTGTGACAGATAACAATGTACTGCATAATGGAGCTTGCACTGAAAGGTTAACAGGGTTGGCGAATTCAGCCGCAGTCTCTGTCTTTTCTTTTTTTGTTTTTCCATTCTGTTTTAGTACATAAAACACGAGACATGAGAAAGCTGTGTCTCTCCTCTGTTTACGAGGTTTAAAACACCCGCATTCCTTATTCCTCTTCGCTGTGTTCTTTGCATTGTAATTCCAGATGAGCATCCATTGGTTGTCAGGTCTCATGCACAGAGAGCCCACCTGTATGACGAAAGACAAAATGAAACCTGTTTGATTCAGTCAGAACGAGTCATAAACTAACTGAAGTCGATCCTGCAGCTTCACGGGAGCACACCGCCAACTGCCTCCAACACGCTAGGATTAAGTCATTGAATGCTACGACTGAATGTTACAAAAAAAGTCACCTAATGTGACATAGCCTAGGGTTGGGGACTGGGCAACTGAGTGTGTGTGTGTGTGTGTGAAACTGAAGACCATACTCTT
The DNA here is from genome assembly GCF_016835505.1 of Polypterus senegalus. Lineage (NCBI taxonomy): Eukaryota > Metazoa > Chordata > Cladistia > Polypteriformes > Polypteridae > Polypterus > Polypterus senegalus. Next base: position 70,504,450 of record NC_053167.1, read on the forward strand.
CATAAACCGCATGGGACCATAATTTCAGGTCCACATGAAGGCTGCTACGATGTTTAAAAATTGTTTTGCTTTAAATAATTTTTTTGGATATTTTTATATATTTTTTTAAATTCTCAAACATCAGTGATCAATTTTATTGTGACCATCAGACGGAACTCCACCAAATACAATTTCAGGTGAAATAAAAGGTAGTTTAATATATCATAATATCGTTACAAGGTTCAATCAATCTAGCACAATTTATTATTCACCTTCCATCTCCTCCCACCACTCCTGCAAAAATTTTAAATAAAATGACATAACACCATTTTCAATTTCATTTTCAAATTCTATGTGCAAGACTGCTGCAAAGATTTAAAATAAATTAAAATAACGCCACTCGCAATTTCATTTTCGTCCAGAACTGCAATGAAGCTGCAAAAATGAAAAGTAAAATGCAAAAAAGCACTGGCGCCACCTGCTGCTCACTGAATTTTCATTTTCATGTTCAAGTTTTCAACATGCAAATAGCGCAGTTCAGTGGGTGGGGCTTTGCACCTCAACTTCCCATAATTCTTTGTAACTGTAGCTACTTTGATTGATGATAATAATAATTCTTTGCATTTATATAGCGCTCTTCTCACTACTCAAAGTGCTCAGCAATTGCAGGTTAAGGGCCTTGCTGAAGGGCCCAACAGAGCAGAGTCCCTTTTGGCATTTACGGGATTCGAACCGGCAACCTTCCGATTGCAAGTGCAGATCTTTACACCTCTGTACTGCGAGCTACACAGTGAAACCATCTCACAAAATGCGAAGACCATGCATAGTTGTAGTTCTGAAGTAATTAATTAATGTGCTATTTAATTACAATATTTAACATGACAAAAATTAACCTCTATTACGTTATCATTTCAATATATTTACACTGAAGTGGAAACAGGATGCTATGTATTTTTGTAGTATTTAATTTATCTCTCTACAGCCGTGTCTCCCAACCTTTTCTCTGTGGTAGCAAACACTTTCTATTACCAAAAGCATCCCAAGGCACATCACTGTTCTACTAGCCACAAACTCATTACATCTCGTACAGAGAAGCCGTTAAAAAAGCAGCTCTAAGATCAGCATTCACAAACCCAGCACTTGGTGAGCACTTTCACAGCATTTTCTTTTTCATTTTTCCTTTTTGCATGTAGACTTTGAAAATGAAACTGCAAAAGAGAGAATTGCGTCATCATTTTGTAATTTTCATTTTCATTTCCTTATTTTGCAGAAAATACCTCCCATACACTTTATACCTGTATTTTATTCAGATATCCTTTAGCCAAATTACACTCACGTGTGACATTAAAATGCATTTCCGGCATCCACATCAAGTCCAGATACAGATAAGATGGCACTCTCCACATGTAAAATTCAAGTCAGCTAGAAAGTTAGAAAACGCATTTCATTTAAACATGGGGTCAATGTAGGTGCTGTCTGTTTCTGACCACACATTCTGAATGTGGTGAAGTCCTACCTGATTGTGATCAGATGCCAGGCATACTGCGGCCTAAACTGAGTGAATGCGGGTGTGCCTTGTGATGGATGGGTCCGCATCTGAGGGTTGGTTATCACCCCTTGTCCAGCACTTCCCAGGTAGGCACCAGCACTCTGACACCAAATTGCATAAGCAACTTAGAAAATGGATCTGTATACGCAGATATTTGGGCCTGGCAGTGACAAGTGTGCTTCATACAAACAGAGTGGCACTGATGGCGGGTGATATTATCAAGTAAAGGATAATTGGTCCACTATTAAAAAAAAAACATCTACATAGTATCTCTACATTTTATTAAAACAGAAAATATTTTTTAAAATGATTTATCTTTGCTTGCAAGGTGGTAGAAATTTTAGAGTTATAATCCTGTTAATAAATACAAGTAAAACTTATTTCTTGGCTTCAAAAATAAGTGCAGACAAAAGCAGCAATACAGTCTGAAAGAGCAGAAACGCAACATGTTAGGCCGAATCCTACAGAGAGAAAAATGACTCACTCGAACAATTAAGAGCAGCTTAATGACGTACATGTTACCAAATGTTTTTATCTGCGATTGTGGTTTTATTTTGTTTAAAATGATTTTATAGAATGCAAGCATTTTAGGGCAAAACTTTTCTTTTAAATGTCACAAATATCAAGTCATATTTATTGCTATACACATTAAGCTTGCATTAAATGAAACTATTATTGTTACATTTATCATAATTCATAATGTAGCTATCATTGGTGCTATTTGAATAACAGCAACATTCCTAAGCACTTTAAAATCCTTCATGCTTTTAATAAATAATTGTCGGGTCCCCATGCAATTCAGCTAAGTGTGTCGTTTTAAGTAATGTGACTGCAGCGATGAGGATTTTTGTGGTGGTAGTGCAGAAAGAAAGACTCTCATAGTACTGCGTGAACGTGATCAAAGACATCCGTAATGAATTCTATAACATTACAGCAAGTGCTACATTGCATCCAGTGCTGCCAGGATAGGTTCTGACAGCCCACCACTCTAATGCAATATGTGGGTTCAGAAACACAGTGACAATTGTGAACACACATGTTATTTTTATTAGAGTGGTCTACAATATGTACATGGACAATATTTTTTATTTCTGCAAATGCTTCTATCCACGTAATCTTCACAGCAAAATCTAAATGTCTAGCTGTAGATGTTAGATGTGAAGCAATGGCGACGCAGGCTAGCAGCCCTACTGGCCCAAACTATGCAAGTATTAGGGTCCAGTTTAGCACATTAAGTGAGTTCTTTACAGGTACTAATGGTCAATGGTATATACAGATGAGGATCTCTAAACCCCCAGTATAGCACATTCTTTCTTTATCTATGAACAGTGCACCTTCTTAAGTGTAACCTAGATTACTTAAAATCTTTTAAATCCTTTCCTGAAATATTTGTTTGCTTGACTTCAGTTAGCAAATGTATGTTAAACGTACATCACGCTTACAGACCAAAGTGTCGCATTGATCATTACTGCTTTTTGAACTCTGGAAACAATATAATTGTGATTGTGTTAGGCTTTGCCCAGTACATTTCCTAAGCCAATAGGCCTTGGTTACAGTGCTGTCAAATAACTGGACATATCAAAAGTGCTATGTAATTACATAAACCACAATTTACCAAGTACAATAAACAAAGTCCACAGGACTTTCTTTCTCCTTTTTCTCCTCTCTTTGCGCCTCCACTTCTCCTCCGACAAACTTTGACCTCCTCCTCCCAACTCTGGCTCCCCGAATGAATGAAGATGGCTCCTATCATGCTGCACCTGAGAGTACTCTAGGTGGCTCATTAGGGAGTTGTGGAAGCCCAACAAAGTAGGGATTTGCAGCTCCCCATGGAACCCAACAGGGCTGTGCCAAACTCCAACTCCCATGGGGCCCTGTGGGAATCTGAAGCAAACAAGGGGGACTACCATCTAGCGCTCCGGGGGAGGCAGTGTCCTGACAACATCTGCTCTGCCAATCCTTCCATTAAGACAGCATTCCAGTCAGGAAAGTGCCCCCGGCTGTCCATCACAACAGCCAGATATGAACACGATGTGCAGCAGTTGCAGCTAACAAAGGTATATTTTTCCTATATTCAGTAATTCACTAGCAAGCTCCAACAAAACTTCTATAACACGTTTTATTGTGTTTAGCAAGTACAGTGGAACCTCGGTTCACGAACGTCTCGGTACACGTACAACTCAGTTTATGACCAAAACGTTCGCCAAATTTTTGCCTCGGTTCACGACCACACACTCGGTAAATGAACAAGCCAGCTTCCCTTTCGGTTTGTGCGCGCCGATGATTTCCGCATGTGTTGCATTGTTCTCAGTCAGACGTGCTTGCTGTGAACTCTTTGTGCTTTATTCCATTTCCCTTCCGGTTCGTACGCGCTGATTACTGTATTTAAGCACGTGTTGAGCCGCTCCCTGTTCATTGTTCTCAGTCAGACGTGCATGCTTTACCTGCAATCTCTTTGTGCTCTACGGTATTTCATGTGCTTTTGCAGTTAACTATGGCTTCTAAGCAAGTGGAGTGGTGAGAAGAAAGTTTTAAAGAAAATTGAAATCGAAGTAAATAAAGAAATTATTGAAAAGTTTGAGTGTGGCGTTCGTGTTACTGTTATTGCCGCCGAGTACAAGAAGTCAAAATCTATGATTTCGACTATTCTAAAGCAGAAAGAATCTATTAAAGCAGCTGATATTGCAAAAGGAGTTACAGCGTTAACCAGGCAGAGGCTTCAAGTGCTGGAAGAGGTGGAAAAACTGTTGCTAGTGTGGCTGAACGAGAAGCAACTTGCAGCAGATAGCGTAAGCGAGGCGATGTTATGCGAGAAAGCCAGGAAGATTCATGGCGATTTGCTGCAAAACTATCCTCATATGAGTGCCGAAAGTGAGGAATTTAAAGCCAGTAGAGGATGGTTTGAAATGTTTTGCAAAAGAAGTGGCATTCATAGTGTGGTAAGGAAGGGAGAGGCTGCTAGTTCCGACACTGAAGCTGCGAAAGAATTTGTGAAAAACTGATCACACCGATCCAACAGCTACAAACACCAGAAACCCAAGAAATCACAACAGAGAAAACACCTGAAGGAAAACATCCCTCCATCGCAGAGCCTGACTCTCTCAAAACTGTAACCTCCTCTCCACCCAGTTCCTCCTCACTTCATGCCAGAACTCGACTCATGCAAGGTTAGTTTTCTTGGTGGTTTATGGTTTTTGTATTATGGATTTTTCAAAAGTTAATTTTTCAGTTCGTAGCATGAATTGTTGCAATGTTACTTTTCTTGGTGGTTTATTAAATTACAGATTTTTCAAATGTTCCTTTTTTCCCTGTGCTTAAAACTCATTTTAAAAAAAGTGTTTACAGCGATCGGGCTGTAAGACTATTAGCGTGAACACCTGCAATGTTACTTTCTTGGTTGCTTGTGGTTGGTTTTTAAATAAAGTTCGGATTTGTTCTAATGTTCCATTTTTTTCTCCTGTGCTTAAAACACATTAAAAAAAGTGTTTACAGCGACCGGGTCATAAGGCTATAACGCAAACTCTTGCAATGTTAATTTTCTCTGTTGTTCAAGGTTTTCTCTGTGTTATTCAATGTTTTTACATTTAGTTTACTATTAGATGTGCATTCTATCGTATGATTAACTATATTTGTGCTTAAAAATCTTTAAAAAAATATATATTTACATACAGTTCGTACGGTCTGGAATGGATTAATTGTATTTACATACAATCCTATGGGGGAAATTGCTTTGGTTTACGACCAACTCGGTTTATGACCAGAGTTTTGGAACAAATTATGGTCGTGAACCGAGGTTCCACTGTACTCTTTTGAGATTGTGACTGTTTAGAGTTCAAGGGTGTCAAACTCCAGTCCTGGTGGGCCGCAGTGGCTGCAGGTTTTCATTCTAACCACTTTCTAAATAAGTGACCATTTTTGGCTGCTAATTAACTTCTTTAGTTTTAATTAACTCGACTCAGACCCGTTAGCTCTTTCTTTTTCCTTAATTAGCAGCCAATCAATAATGAGACACAAAACAAGCCGCCACGTGACCAGCTAACCAGAGTATCTGAACATAAAGAAAGTTGAGGGTCTCAGTAAGATTGATGTCTCAGGTCACCAAAACCTTTGTGACGGTGTCCTTAGAAAAAACAGAAAATCAACAATTCTGGAAATGTCTGCTGTGGCAGAATAAGAACAGCAACAAGCCATGGAATTAAATAACGGGTTTAATGAACAGCAAGAACTGGCTTCTCATTAAGGAACTGGTTGCAGTGAAATTGGTTGGAGTTTCATGTCATTTCACGTCTCACTTCTGTTTGGCTGCCATTTAATAAAGAAAAGAGTCAATTTAGAGGACTGAATCCTTAATAACAGGGCTATTAAAATGAAGGGGAAATAAGTTAATTAGCTGTGAAAACTGGTCAGAATGAAAACCTGTAGCCACTCCGGCCGTCCAGGCCTGGAGTTCGACTCCCAAGATTGAGACGGTAGTGACATGCGCAAACCTTTAGGTGAGCAATGGCTCATAAAGGGAAAAGGAGCACTTTAATTACAGAATTTGTTACCTTTTAAACCTGGACACAACCTTTATTTTTGTGTTTTTCATTTCACTAGGTATTTGGACATAACCTCGGAGGCATTATAATTTTCAGAACCTTAGAAGAAAATGATTGTCCATTATTGCTGATGATATCAGATAACTAATAAGGACACTGAACCCCCTATACTGCACAAATACCTTTTTCCCTAACCTAACCTATCGTAACAAGACAAAAAAGCAAATAAATGAATTCCCATCCCGCACATGAACCTTTCACAGTAACTGTCTACATCACAGAACATCAAAGATGTTTCCTCTCTCTCTGAGTAGAGTGCCCTTTGAGAATTAAATATTCAGGAAGCCTCTAGAACTGATTTGCTGGTACCGCAGATCTTCAGAGTGTTTTGGGCATTAGACATTCAGCAATATAAAGTAAATATAATACGATCTAGAACCCTTAAGGTCAATGTAAAACGATTTCTCAGCAACAAAAACAAAACAAAAATAATATCCTTTTACTGTCTAGGTGTTGTCACCTTTTGGGTTTTATAGCTAAAGCTATTATTTTAGTTCAGGCCCCAGCCTCTTGCCTACTGGTCCCAGAAGAAATGGATGAGAATAAAGAAAGCAGAAGCAAATATATAAATAATGACAACATGTTCACTGTTTCAAAGAGGACCCTTAATATACTTAGCAAATAAACCTGTCCAGAAATGCATTTACTGAAAAACTGACTGCTCCCTCAATTCATCGTGTAAGCACACTGATGCAGTCTTGTGTGTTTAGTGAGATTTCAATGTCGCTTGGCAGGCTTTTGAATAGGAACACACTATTTGCTCGTTATACCGTATGAAATGGCTTTGTTGCATCATAATGTTACTGCATTTACTTGTAATTCAAAAAGATTGTTACACGTCTCTTTAAGAGATGCTTCCCTGCTTCCCAGTAAAGATTCTTTTGTTAAAATAGAAAAAAATCCACCTGCCTGCTGCATTCTGTCTCTTCAATGGAGCCTTTAGCAGAAGCAGCACCACATTCAGGATTGTAGTCCCATTTTAGCTTGTATGCCAGTCCATCAGAGGGCCTCATTCAAACAAACACACACCATAGCATTTCTAGCATCACCTGAACACAACAGTATGGATTCTTTTTAACTGTCTGAAGAAACTGGACTCATACCAGGGGGTTGTGTAATCAAGTATCTGCATTTGGTGTAAAGAAATGTAAAATTCACAACACATTACTTAAATTGTGCACCATAACCCGTGTTTTCACATTAGCTCTTGTCTCCACTGTCACACAAACCAATTTGGCTTGATTTTGCTACCCCAACATGGAGGACACAGCATATTAGTACTGTCAAGACATCACATTTTTAAGAAGTTAGCTTCTTATGATCTGGACTCAACAGATCTGTGCTGACTTGTCAAAGAAGGCTACATAATGTCCAGACGTCAACGGCTCCAAAACAGAAAACACACAAGTCTCGTTATAAATTCACAGTCAGTTGATTTTTGTTTAGTTCAATTGGCAGTGAAGGTTTCATTTTTTTTGCCTTGCCGTAAGGACAACGCAGCACCTTTTAGGACCTGCTTTCACGCTGTGGTGGAGATATGATGTGAACACTTAACAAAACCAGTTAAATCATTGTCAAATTTAACACAAACCAAATAGTTACCCAACTCTTTAGTCATTTTGGCCCAGTTTCTGTCAAATAACAGGCAGATGTTTTTTTCATATTTCCAGTTCCTGGACATCAGAATTTATTATCTATCAATGTGACAATGTCACCGAGCCACAGTCACGCCAACCTGAAAAGAGCACGTCTCACAGTCTCACAAGAATTTGATTGCATTTTTAATAGGCAAGGTAGATAAGTACATTTATCATTTAAAAATGCATAAAGCTTGCACTCTCCACCAAAAGAGTTTGTTAGTTTTACTCCAACTTCATTACCTTGGGTGCGAAGCAAATCTTTAACTCGTACCTGCTGGACACCAGCAGCTGATTTTACTAAATCTGTTATGACCATGGGTGGCACGGTGGCGCAGTGGTAGTGCTGCTGCCTCGCAGTTAGGAGACCCGGGTTCGCTTCCCAGGTCCTCCCTGCGTGGAGTTTGCATGTTCTCCCGTGTCTGCGTGGGTTTCCTCCGGGCGCTCCGGTTTCCTCCCACAGTCCAAAGACATGCAGGTTAGGTGGATTGGCGATTCTAAATTGGCCCTAGTGTGTGCTTGGTGTGTGGGTGTGTGTGTGTGTCCTGTGGTGGGTTGGCACCCTGCCCAGGATTGGTTCCTGCCTTGTGCCCTGTGTTGGCTGGGATTGGCTCCAGCAGACCCCCGTGACCCTGTATTCGGATTCAACGGGTTAGGAAATGGATGGATGGATGGATGGATATTATGACCATGAGTGTAAAGCAATAGTTTTACCCACACCCATGGAAAACTCTATTGCAATGCATTTGATTTCAAAAGAGGAAAATGTTGTGCATCATCAAACATATATACTGTACCTCTAATATTTTCTGGAAACCTGGCGAGGGACTGATAACCATAACAAGACAACTAGAAAAGCTGGTGTCATAATCAAACTGAAAATGCACAGCGTACCTTGCTACCTTCAAATTCATGACATTATATTAAGCAACATAATTAGTATATAAATATTTATTATACCTTTCTTGTGGAACTAGTGGCATTAGACCATACTTTATTCCCATATGGTACAATAAAATTAAGCCCACCTAGCTTTAACATTGCGTACGTTGCTTATCACTGCTTTTTCTGTCTCTTACAATGAAAAGCATTGAGCATGGGAAAGGCGCTATATAAATAAAATGTATTGTTATTATTAAAAGAAGGTGCACTCTTGGGCTTGAACCCATAAAGGAGAAAGAGGCAGGGGCTTGAGCCACTGTAGCCACCCCTCTGACAGATGGGTCAAGCATTTCAGAATGACAACATTCATTTCTTTTCATCATTAAAATGATGATCCCCTGCATTGCTTTCCTCTTAAGATATTTTGGTAGACACACTAGCAAAGCCGCTCCAATAGTTAACTTGTAACAGGATTTTCAGTGTTACTTCCTGGCTAATCTGTGAAAGTTACATGATTGATAATACTACCACAGTGGACTTTCTTTCCTTTTTTTTCCCATTACAATTATTTTCTTTACAGAAATATGCGTTACAATAAGAGAGCTATAATATAGCCACAAAACAAAGGGTGGAGTGGTGGCTCTGAGGCGAGGGACCTGTGCCAGCAATCAGAAGGTTGTCGGTTCAAATCCTGTAATCTCCTTAAGGGTCTCTACTCCGTTGGGCCCTTCAGCGAGGCCCTTAACCTGCAATTGCTCCATCCTGGGTATGACGTTAATCTGCATCCAGCCCTGCGTGTAGGCCCTTAACCTGCAGGGGATTGGTGGCAGAATCGGCACTCCGGTCGCCATAAAAAACTTCAAATTGTTCAGTGTGGTGCTGAGGTGTCACCCATTGCATGGCTGCACTCGGGTCCTAATCTGGTGTTCTGAGTTGGCTTGTCATGTGGCGGTTGTGGCAATGCGTGTGCTCCTAACTTCTCCTCGCTCTCATCAAACAAATAAAGCCATGAGTAAAAGATAAAAAAATAAGTCCAGTCCAATTTACAATCAGTCCAGTGAATGTTAGAAAACTTAAGATCGTTTAATCTTAAATATCCCAACCTTACTTTTCATGAGAAAAAAAAGGAACGGAGTGAAAACAACACCAACATGTGCTTAATGATTCCTTACCTTTCAATGATATAAATTTGACAACTTTGAAGCGACTTAACATGTGTGAATTAAATAAGTGTGATTAGATGAGACTGTCTAGAGGTGAATGAGCAAACGAGTTTGTCTATTACAGTGTCTTGGGGGCATGTTTGAAGGATGTTGGGGCTTCTGGACTTTCCTGGCCCAAAATATATCTGGATTCCGGTCACCTCTAACTGATGACCCATTTTCTTTGTAATCCTTTCCCTGTCTAAATTAGTCATTGATGATTTTTGATTCTTTCATACGAAGACTGGACAAACGACTGAGTTTGTTCTTATCGTCAATAGAGGAAGTATGATGACATCCTATATCACAAACCAGGTGACAAGCCATAGGGGACTCTGCTAAAAATAATATGACAATCCCATGCCACCATCTTACATAGTGGCCGTGTCTGCAGAAAAATACCAACTAAAATGGTGATATGACAAAGGCAAAAATAACAATAAAAACTATAATAATTAAAATAAAGATATTGTACTTACATGTCCTAAAATTGTTAAAAAAAAAAAAACCAACTCACAATGCCACCACAACTCCTTAATAATGTACACTAGAAATATACAAGCATACATAGAAAGACAGACATTTACGACAAAGTCATCAAAAGAAGACAAGACCCCTGTTAGAAATGAACTTCACATCACATTAATGTAGTTATATGTCACTGATCACGACCATCACTGAGGGGTCTGGAATGAGTAGACGCTTTACCTGTTCAGTAAAACCACAATGGGATAAATCACACAATATTAAATGGATACAGCAGCAACCTAGAAACGTAGATGAACCTCCATACATATACTCTGCTGGTGTGAATGAAGAATGCTTTAAAATATCTGGCTGTCAATTTACAGTTTAAGATTAAAGTCAATGAAAATGATTTTGGTGTCAATCAAAGGTCACTTTCTCATTCCAGCTTTTCTGCCAGGGTGGTTCTGCAGAATGCACTCGTGTTTCACAGACACAGGCGAGTGTGCTTCAACTTCAACAGCCTGGCCGTGTCTGCGTGAGGTCTTTGTCCAGGCTTGCTGCTCCTCTCCTCCCATATCCCAAAGGTGTAGGTAATAAGCTATAACTGCTAAATTGAACAGTCTGCGCCCTGAAATTAGTTCCTGTCAGTGCCAGCGTGGGGAGTTAAGGGAAGAGGCTGCGGCCACAGGAAACCTGTTTGGTCAGGGTGGCATCTTCATTTCACTCCACTTCACCACTCTGTGAGCTTCCAAGCATCAAAACAGCACATGTGTATTTTGTAGCTACATGTAAGTAACTTATTGTTATATTTTCCACATTTCTTTTGTGTATATATTGATTGTCATTTTGTACAATTGTGTTAATTTCTAGAATGTTACTAAGGTGTCAGTCACAGGTACCATGTCAGTTAAATATCTATTAAGATTGCAACATATGTTTTTTACAAAAAGAGCAGACACTCTTGCTGTTAGCTTGCTGGACAGCTCAGTTTTGTTTCGCATTCATTTTCCCAATCGGAATACTCAATAATAACTATACATTTGGGTCAAACAGAACCACTCAAGAATTTACAGTATACATTTGCATTGTTTTTAATGCCATGTAGGTGGCACAGTGGGTAGCGCTGCTGCCTCACAGTTAGGAGACCCGAGTTTGCTTCCCAGGTCTTCCCTGCGTGGGGTTTGCATGTTCTCCCCGTGTCTGTGTGGGTTTCCTCCCACAGTCCAAAGACATGCTGGTTAGGTGCATTGGCGATTCTAAATTGTCTAAATCACAGGTGCCGAACTCCAGGCCTGGAGGGCCACAGCGGCTACAGGTTTTCATTCTAACCCTTTTCTTAATCAGTGACCTGTTTTCACTGCTAATTCACATTTTAATAGCCTTGTTAGAAGGATTCAGTCCTCTGAATTGATTTGTTTCCTCATTAAAATGCAGCCAGACAGAAATGAGATGTGAAACGAGCCAACAGATGACCAGCTAAACTGGGGCTTGAAACTCCAACCAGTTTCTTAATGAGAAGCCAATTCTTGCTGTTAATTAAACTCGTTATTTAATTCCACAGCTTGTTGTTGCTCTTGTTCTGCCACAGATGACATTTCCAAAACTGTTGATTTTCTGTTTTTCATAAGAACATCGGCAAAGTGTTTTGGTGAGTTGAAAGATCAACATTACTGAGACCTTCTACTTTCTTTATTTTCAGATATTGTGTGATGTGGCAGCTTGTTTTGTGTCTCATTATTGTTTGGCTGCTAATTAAGGAAAAAGAAACAACTAAAGGGACTGAGTCAAGTTAATTAAAAGAAATAATGAGCATTAAAAACTGTTCACTAATTAGGAAGATGGTTAGAATGAAAACCTGCAGCCACTGCGGCCCTCCAGGACTGCAGTTTGACACCCTTGGGCTAAATTGTGTGTGCTTGGGGTGTGTGTGTGTGCGCGCGCGCCCTGCCCAGGATTGGTTCCTGCCTTGTGCCCTGTGTTGGCTGGGATTGGCACCAGCAGACCCCTGTGACCCTGTAGTTAGGATATAGTGGGTTAGATAATGGATCGATGGACAAGATTATGTATTAATTACTTTGCTTATTGTTCCATGGATGTAATGCATCGTGAAAGTACAGTATTATGAACACTGTATCACAGTATATATATGGGACTATTTAAAATGAAAGCGCAGATTTCAAAAATGTATTTCAAACAAACTGTATAAGACAGAAACACATTCCGTACATCACTGTTCAAAGTTTAAAAACTCAACTTCAAGAAGATTCAAATGACTTCATTTTCATGCAAGATGGTGCGCCGCCTCATTTCCACTTGGTGGTCCGGTGTTACCTGAACGACACCTTTCCAAGATGATGAATTGGAAGAGGTGGACAACAAGATCTTGTTCATCGTCTATGGCCTCCCAGGTCCCCTGACCTTAACCCCTATGATTTGTATCTATGGAGGTACATTTAAGAAAGAGTGTTTTGTTCCACCTATGCCTGCTAATTTTCAAGATTTGCGACATTGAATTGAGGAAGCTGTGAATTCAGTAATTAGTGACTAGTTAACTCGTGTGTGGCAAGAAATTCTTTTGTTTTGATGTCTGTCATGCTACCTTAAGGACCATAGGAGCAAATTTTGAACTTTCCCCTATCCAGTGATGTGCTGAATGTGTTTCTGTCTTATACAGTTTATTTGAAGTAAGTTTTTAAAATCTGCTCTTTCATTTTGAATAGCCCTGTATTATAGATAGATAGATAGATAGACATGTAACTTACGTATATTGACTCATGCCTAGTAAGGATACCTATTTGTAGGTGGCATTATTTAATGCATTATTGTTTCATGTTAAGCCTTCCTGTACAGTACAAGTGGTTACCCTGTGAATGAGGTAGGGTGACTTCCTCACCTCTCCACTTTCCAAAACCACTCACTTCCCTTCTCTTTCTCTAAACCCTGAATGCTACGCTTAAATTATGCCAGAGTAAATCTACAGATGCTATTAATAATCCATTGTTAAAAGCAAAATAAAAAAAAAATAAGAGCAGTAAGAGTGTCATCAGTATTGACATTTGGGGCCAAAAAACCAGATGGAGGAAGTACAAAGCCCCCAGTATTGATGCACGATATCCACATTAATGAGCGCGGAGGACATTGATCGCACCGGCTTGCCCCTACCTCTGACGTTGACGTTTGTGTGCTATTTGGCATTTTATATTCTTTGCCCTGTACTGCCTGCTATGCGAGTTCAGGGAGTAAAAAGCCAGTCTTCATTATAATTATATTTTGTCAGGAAGCAGTGCTTTTTACACATTTGCTTCAATCAGCTTGCAGTTGTTATCTGCTATGTGAATTCATGGTTACACCTTGCAAGACTTCATAATCTACACATATAACTGGATAACAAATTAGGAGGTGTCAATAAAACAATACATTTGATATTGCCTAATAGCATTTCTCCGGTGTTCAAGGATAAAAAAAGAAACAGCCATATTGATTACTTGCTCACTAAACTACAAGGCTACAAACCAGTCACATCACACAATTTTGCCGTTATTTGATTCTCTGCCATGTGAACTGATAAATTCTGAAGATGCTGGGGGGAGTTTCTCAACCTGCAATTCAGACAAAGCAACATGCCGGAAGTAGGAACAGAGGGAGATACAGATCACACAGTTTTAGAACATAATCCACATCTTTGTGGGCTTTAATAGCCTAATGTCACCACTTGACGAAGCAGCTTCTTCTAAATTTATTTCTCCCACCTTTTTCTTCCTTCCACCAGAGGGCAGTTTGCTCTGCCTTTGAAGTTGCCTTATTTTTGGAAGGGATGCTCATTTAAAAATTGGTCTAGACTGAGCTCCAGGCCTGTTTTTGTCCCAAAATACCTGTGACTAATGTGCAGTACTGCCTAGTAATAACTCCAGTCGATACTTTAGCCCATAGTCCTGCAGGGTTTACTACTGAATTTCAATTGTGAGGCTTTCTTGTATATTGCCGTGGGCTCTGGCTCCATCTATAGGAAGACGTGGCACATTTTCTCATAATTCCAATCTAGTGACACTAACAGTGTGTTGTTATTAGTGAATGAGTCCTGCAGCCACTACTGTAGGTATACAGCAGACTAAATATTATTATTTAATTAGCTGACGCCTTTATCCAAGATGACTTACAGAGCAAGTTATAATACATACAAGAATGAAGATACAAGCATCTGAGCGACAGAGAACAAGAACCAAAAGCAAGCACAAGGGATGAGATCTACTAAATATTTATACCTACAACTAAACGTAGGACAAAAACCAGCATGTTAAACTCTTTGTCAGTTCAAGAGCAGCTCTCCTGTAGGTGAGAAGCTAAGCAGATCCAAAATATTAAGTGAAAAGATATAGACGCGTAAACGCAAGTAAATAGGGCGCAGTCTGAATAGATAAAGGGAGATCATTCTTCAGTTCTGAAGCAAGAACAAAAACACTGTCCACTCCTGGTAGGTCTGGCAAGAGGAGGGATGGTCAAAACACCGTCGGGGTGAAATAAATAGCTATAAATGTAACAATAAAAAATAAAATAACTATAAATATAACTATTAATAGCTCTATTTTAAGCCACGCACTTAAAGTTGTCTTCAACATAATAGTGCACATCAGATGGACTGAAAATTTACCTTAAATATAAGTTCTGAATTTTGTTTCTTGTAATGTGGTCCAGCCCGGTAAAAGGCCTGATGTTTGTGAACAATTTCTTCTGTCTGAAGGACTCATTTAAGTGAATCATACAAATCGATTTGTGATATAGTCAAACGAGAACTCTGTCACTGATTATTCTCTCATTCATCATACAACTACATTACAGTAACCCAATATTTATATTAGAATGTATTAATTATCCTGTTTTGTACAATTGTTTGTTGAAATTGCTCTAAACTGAACAATGTTAAAACTAATATACCGTATGGCACATTCAAAATATTAGTCACACAGAAATGAACCTCTTAAAACATGATTCTAATTTCTAACAATTAATTGCTTTCAACTTACCTTTGTACACTTTTATAAGGCTCATTGTTGCTGTGCTCAGAGACACTAAAAGGGCATGGCATGGACCTGTAAAGAAAGCAAACAGAGACCCAAAATATCATAAATATCATAAGTGGGGAGAACTGTCAGATCTCAGCTAGTGACGAAAGAGCCAGCACAGAATGTTTATAAAAAAAATATGTATTGATCAAAAAATGATCTTCTTAACAAAAAAGCTCCATGGAACACAAAAGACACAGCAGGAGTTGCCAGAAAGGCAATCCCAAAGCAAACAAGTCCCAAAAACACATATTCAGCAAAACTGGTCAAAAACAGAACAACAAGGTGTATCTATAACTCACCAAACTCACCAAAAATATTCAATGAACCACATAGGACTCTGAGTTTACATCAGCCTTTACAGGGCTGAGGGCAAGTCCTTCTTGAAGGTGAAGGGCAGGTAACATCTTGGTGGACCACCCACAAAAAACATGGCACAAGGAAACAGACACATAGACATAAAGAAACTAAACAATCCACAGTGTTAACATAAAAAATGAACAAAATGTACATAAGTGAGAAATTTGAACCTGATTTCTGGGAGCCCTGGGTGAAACATAACCTCTTTTGAGGTCAGATGGAATCATTACCACAAAATGAGTCTCATGATTCTTGTTCATGTGATTTAGGAATGAATCATTACCTGAGAACGTGGTACACAATTCTCATTCATTTGATTCACTACCCAAGATTGAGTTGCACAATAGTTGTTCATTATATTCATGAATTACCTATAACCTGAAAACAAGTAGGGCAATTCTCAATCACTTGTGATTCTATAACGTCACAACTTATTTTAAGTATTCATTACAAATGTGTTACCTTGCATTGTCTACTGAAGCAGAACAATGTCATATGACTTATTATGTTAAATATATCATCCATCCATCCATCTTCTAACCCGCTGAATCTGAACACAGGGTCACGGGGGTCTGCTGGAGCCAATCCCAGCCAACACAGGGCACAAGGCAGGAACCAATCCTGGGCAGGGTGCCAACCCACCGCAGGTTAAATATATCATATTATTTATACTATGTTACAGTAGTTTGCCAAAGTGGATAGAATGAACCTAATCTGAACTAGATTATCCTGAAATCAATGTAGAGCTCCCAGGACAAGCTAGTTTGTCCTAAAATTGGGTTTAGCCTGTAACATTATACATACTGTGTGTATATATATATATATATATATATATATATATATATATATAATTTATAGTGTCACACACGTGCGATTAGGAGGCAGCTAAAGGGTTTGAGCAATTGTAATACTAAATCAGACCGGGGGTGTCGAAGTGTGCTGACTGTCTCTCTCAGTTCCTTGCAGACCATTCCTGGGAAATCCTGCCAAGTTCTGGTGCCTCTGATGATGTCCCAAAGATGTCCCTTCCGGTTCCGGCATAGATGACATCATTTACTCCACCAGCCCTTAAAACCGCCATCTTACCTCATGTGTATTCAATTCTGTTTTGGACTCAGTCTTGTAAACTATTCAGTCATTTTTCAACCTTTTGCCGCCAGGATCATAATATACAGGTGGCTGCCCCAAACCTTTTAACTGTCTGAATATATACACAAAATAGTAGTATTATTAGTGGTAACAGTAGTATAGCAGTAATAGTATACAAAATAATGTACAAATGATTACTTTACATATTTGTGATGCAATCAGACGGGACTCTGATTTCCTATATGCACCAGCTAATCTTATCATTGGATCAAATGAATCAAGTAAATCAATGAATAGTTCAAAAGGACTGTGTCAGTAAAGTGAATGAAAATGCTCATCACTACACTGTCTGTCTGCCTGGTTCTGTACGGATAGACTCCATCTTTGTATGATCCTATAGGTGGTGTGATAAATGAGACACTATACAACTTCTACATGAGCCAGTTTTTTGTAAAAGGTTCCCAACTACCTTAGCTCTGTTATCTCACTATGACTCCTGGCATACTGTGTCATGATTTGAATTTAAAACATATGTTGTGTGGTATTTTGGGTGGTTTAGAGGTCAGAGAATTCAATGGGCATGTTTAAATTTTGCCAGGGTGTGTTTGTAACAAGGTTAAACATTAAATGCTCTTCCAATGATGCCAGGTTAGGTTTGTTATTGGTGCTAAAATGTTGTGACTGTTGTTATTGGGTCACTTCTAGGCAATATTGGGTTATTGCTAGGCAATAGGTCTGAAAATCAAGAGTACACCTTATGAGAAGGATTTAGGAGTCATAATGGACTCCAAGCTATCGACTTCCCGACAGTGTTCAGAAGCCATTAAGAAGGCTAACAGAATGTTAGGTTATATAGCATGATCTGTGGAGTACAAGTCCAAGGAGGTTATGCTCAACCTTTATAATGCACTGGTGAGGCCTCATCTTGAGTACTGTGTGCAGTTTTGGTCTCCAGGTTACAAAAAGGACATAGCAGCAGTAGAAAAGGTCCAGAGAAGAGCGACTAGGCTGATTCCAGGACTACAGGGGTTGAATTATGAGGAAAGATTAAAAGAGCTGAGCCTTTACAGTTTAAGCAAAAGAAGATTAAGAGGTGACATGATTGAAGTGTTTAAAATTATGAAGGGAATTAGTACAGTGGATCGAGACTTGTATTTTAAAATGAGCTCATCAAGAACACGGGGACACAGTTGGGAACTTGTTAAGGGTAAATTTTGCACAAACATTAGGCAGATTTTCTTTACACAGAGAACTATAGGCACTTGGAATAAGATATCAAGTAGTGTGGTAGACAGTAAGACTTTAGGGACATTCAAAACTCGACTTGATGTTATTTTAGAAAACTTAAATGGATAGAATTTGCTGGACTGAATGGCCTGTTCTCATCTAGATTGTTCTAATGTACACAACATGTGATAAAGGTCAGTGTCTCACATTTCTGCACTTTTTGATTTCAGGATCCTCACTAATTAATTTACAAACAAATTTTCAAATTTAGTTTACTTTTGACCATATTTCTCATCTCTTGTTACAGCACTGGTTTTTCATTTCTCTCTAGCTTCAGACCTTGTTCACTATACATATTTGTGCTCCAATCTCTGTCTAACGTCTCTTGATTCTTTATTAGGGTTATGAGTGTATGAAAAATTATTATGCATGTATGAGAATTATGAATGTAGAGAAAAACCAAGCAAAATGACCCCTTTTATTGGCTAACTAAAAAAGATTACAATATGCAAGCTTTCGAGGCAACTCAGGCCCCTTCTTCAGGCAAGATGTAAACTCTTCACTGAAAGGTTTCCCTTTTCCTCTTGCCCTGCATTTTTTATGATTTTTCATATTTTCTATCTCCTGACTCCTGCATACAATCTAAAGGACTGATGCTTTTGTCACAATCATGACATACTGAGGCTTTAAACAAAGGAAAAGCAGACTTGGCCTGCCAGTTATCACGTGTGGCGGATGGCTGGGGTCTATGCCTGGCCTGGATGCCCCTTCATTATATGTTCAGGGGGAGCAGCCATGGACTGTGCAATACCTCCCCCTGGATGCTAGATGGCCTCCCCCCAGAGTTTGGAGTGGTGCCTAAGTTTCAGGCAGGGCTCCATGGGAATTGGAGTTGGGTGCAGCCCTATTGGGTCCCGCAGGCGCCGCTAACAGTTGGTACTCCTGACTCCTGAGACCGTATGGGCAGCGTATTCACCACACCCGGAAGTGCAGCTGGAACTCGGCAATCAACCACCTGGAGCACTTCCGGGTGGACTATAAAAGAGCCCAGCAGCCACCACTCGAGGGCCAGATTCGGGAGGAGGAGGATGAAGAAAGGAGAAGAGTGTGTTTTGGGTGCTTTATTTGTACTGGGGACTGTATTGTGCCTGTGGGGATTACAGGGAAGACGTGCCCCACAGTTGAAGAAAAATAAAAGTGTATTTATTTTAACGTGCCTCTGGTGTGAGTCTGTGTCGGGTCAGGTGCCCAAATAGCACCTTTGTTACACACGGTATAGTCAGTCTACCCAGTTTACTTCATATGCTGCTACAATTGTAAATCACTGCTATCACAAGAAACTACAACTTGGAAAATGAGCTGAGAGACGAGGAGGAGAAAAGCGATGACTCCACTTCAGATAATTTCATAAGGCACAATTTTCTCTTGCTGCCTTTCTCTTTCTGAGGTGACATTACTGATTTTGGAACAATTTTGCACTGTTTGTTTAATCACAGTCCAGTATAATTGGATTCCTCAGTATGATCCCAGTTAAGATCTGATGTTGTGTACTCCTTTAAACTGGTGTTTACTAGAATTGTGCCTTTATTTTGTTATATGTTTCATTCTTTTTAGATTGTGTAATCGTGACTACACTTCCTTAGAAGGCTGGCATCCTTGAACATCTGCAGTAAGATGCTGCAGATGTTCTATCAGACGGTTGTGGCGAGTGCCCTCTTCTACACGGTGGTATGCTGGGGAGGCAGCATAAGGAAGAGGGACACCTCACGTCTGGCCAAACTGGTGAGGAAGGCAGGCTCTATTGTAGGCACAGAGCTGGACAGTTTGACATCCGTGGCAGAGCGACGGGCACTGAGCAGTGGAGAATCCACTGCATCCACTGAACCGGATCATCTCCAGACAGAGGAGCAGCTTCAGCGACAGACTGCTGTGACTGTCCTGCTCCACTGACAGACTGAGGAGATCATTCCTCCCCCACACTATGCAACTCTTCAATTCCACCCCGAGGGGAGTAAACGTTAACATTATACAAAGTTATTGTCTGTTTCACCTGCATTTTTATCAATCTTTAATTTAATATTTTTTATCAGTATGCTGCTGCTGGAGAATGTGAATTTCCCCTTGAGATTATCTATCTATCTATCTATCTATCTATCTATCTATCTATCTATCTATCTATCTATCTATCTATCTATCTATCTATCTATCTATCTATCTATCTATCTATCTATCTATCTATCCCCACTCTTTTCTATGTTCTCCCACTCTCTTGACCTGATATTAATATAATTGGGCCTTCAGGTATGACCTAAGGGGTCCCTATGTTGACCACATCTTGGCCTCACTTCTGTGCTGAGGTATTAGCATCCCGCTGTTGTTGTTCCGCTCACCTTTTGATGCACCTTTTTGATAGTAAGTCTTGTGGTTTTTTTGACTTTTTAGTTTGCTCTTACCATTTTTTTTTCTTTTTAATGTTCTTTAGATTAGCTTCTGATTTTTGCTGCTAAATTTATCTTTTGAATTATGGTTTAATAAACTTGTTATAGGAATATTGTTTTTTGCTTCTATTGAGCTGGTGGTTTTATGGTTCCCTTCTACCAGATTTGGGGATTTATAGGCTTTGGCCCTTTAGGAGTGTGCAGACGACAAGCCTGTTGTTGAGTACAGGGTCTGGCCTACTCGGTGCTTTTAGGTGTACTTTGAGGTTTCTGGCCTGGCTAGAAAATGTACACAACATTTTTTGATTTTTTTTGGGCCCAGAATCACAACAGTGGTGCGTTGTTCAGAGCAATTCCAACAGCCTGCTTGGTTCTAAGCATGTATCCTTCAGATATTCATTTGTTTAGCCTTAAACAGGGTTCATGGGCAGATGAAACCAAACCTACTTTAACATGCGCTTCCTCCCAGAGTGGGATGTGAGCCTATCACAAGAAACAAAACATACAGTCCAACATACATATGGAAAACTTCAAAGATCACCTCAGCCCCAGTTTTTAACTAAGAACATTTAATATTGCAACTTTCACAGAGACACCACGAAGGTAGTGGGTATTGTATTGTAGAATGAAAAAAAAACTGAAAGCTGCAAGCAACTGAGACAAGAATCATTGAACATGAAGCCTTGTTTGGTTGATGGAGTGATGTTGTATTTAGCACACATATATTTACTTGATCTCTCACATTATAGGCAGCCTAAGCAATTGTTTCTATTTTTAAAATGTGCTTTTCCTTACTTTAACGAGTAGGCCGTTATCTTATGAATTACTGTCCCCTGCTTTTCATGCTTGAAAAGTAAACCTGCACCAAGAGCGTCACTTCAAGGACGGCTGTTCCTGGTGACACCAATTTGCCCGTTGTATTCCATGCAGTAGTCTGACATTAGAATTAGACTTCATAAGTCCCCCCTGTGCTGAGCTCACTGTTGTTGGAATCAGTTTTTGCCTTCTCATGAGACACTGATAAGGATTCTGGAAATGACTTGTAGTATGAATTCACATTTTTTTCTTCATTATGTTCTGCAAAGCATGATGTTAAATAACTCTAAGGCCCGTTTAAAAAGATAAGCATTCCAAGTGGCACCCTTCTCCCTGATTTCCCATGGGATGTTGTTGTGCAGAGGGACTGTCCCTACAGAATAGCACTCTACATGACAGAAATTGGGAGCAGTCATGTTTCTGAAGCCTTCAGGTGGCATTTAAGGGCATACGAAGCCAGCAAGTGAGAGGGACATGTGGCAGTGCTATCCCTAATTGCCTCAAATGTCAAGAGAATTATTTTAACGGTAATTCTCTGCTTAAGAGGAGACATGGGGAGATGAGCTGAAAATAATGTGCTGTCATTTCCTGGTGCCTGCTGCTGCCACCACTTTGGCAGGTGTGTTTTGGATTCGGCTGCAATCTGTGTAATCATCTAAGAGGAAGACCGGCCAGACCTAGAGGATGAAAGCATGAAGGGCTTTGTTAACTGCAGCGGCTTAACTGCCTGTATTATAGGGAGAATTAGACTCCAAAGAAACCAAAGTGCATGCTGTGGGTTCCAAACACCCCTTTAGAAAGACAACTCACTATAAAATATGCCAATCCCCAGTTTATGAGCAGAGCTCGGGGTGGACCTAAACGCACACCTCCTAACTGATCTGGGCTTTCAAGAATTTGCTTGATTTGTTTTTATCACATTTCTGATTGTGCCGCTGTAGGCTCATGGTGTAACTGCAACAAGATAAAGTCGTTATTGAATGTTGAGAGGTGTTTTAGAGTAGAGCCATTTCTGACTTTGTGGCCTGCTGATTATGCCTGAAGGTGTAAGGCAGGTATGTAATAAAGAGGACAGTTTGACAAATGACACACTCAGGAGACAACAAAAAATGGCCAAAATCAAAGCTAAGGTCTCTGCTAAAATGTCAACAAGATCAGAAACCAATACTAAAAATCATACTCAAAAATAAAGCAAAGACTTTTAACAAGCCACCTTTAAAGTATTAAGTTTTTTTCTTTTTTTTATTTATCCCAGTACTTCGATGTGGAAAGCACTGTGCCAAAATGTTTTATAGTCAAGACAAGCTGATGGTTACGTGACTGGTGTTGTGTTTTCCTGTCACAACAAAGAATAAAAAGTAGAGCAGAGCTTAGATATGCACTAAATGTCACAAAAAGGACCCTGAATTTGACTTTACCCTAGGCAGCCTAACCCCTACCCAAATGGCAGGCTTCAGGCTGAACTGACCCAGAACGTATGTGGCAGAGGCAGTGGCATAGCGTGGGTGTCAGCCGCCCGGGGCGGAGGAAAATTTCGCCACCCCCTTATTTAGGTATTTCAATTTAAAAGACTAAAATATACAGTAATTCTAAAGAATTTTTCGGCAAGAACAATCATCATTATTGTGTATTGTACAGGTTACAAATAAAAAAGTCATGTATATATGTTTTACTGTACTGAGTACAGACGTGTTCCCAGTCGCTACAATGAGCAAGATGTCATTATTATACATTCATTTAAAGAAAGGGGATTCCCCAGTTTCGTCACAGAATAAGTAATGAAAAATTCCGTGCTCATTTCAATTGGTCTGAATCGTAGAAGCGACAAAAATCTGAAATGAAATGGTTCAAATTTTTACAAGATATTATTATTATTTATTGTGAAATTTTGCCGCCCTAAAGTGCGCCGAGTGCCGCCCTACGCCCCACTATGCTACGCCACTGGGCAGAGGATTTGTGATAGGCCGTATGACAGAACATTTTGAGAATGTGTAATAACTGATTATAGCATTTCCATTTTTGTATAGTCATCCTTCTATATAAAAGTGGTCGGGTGTCCTTCCGTCCCATGAGTGCTACGCAGGCGCGGAGTTTCACACACGCCCCGTCCATTTTGCAATGCACGATGATGCACAACGGGATTTGTAGTTTCGTTTTTCCAGGTAGAAAATGATTTTCTACTCCAGACTGTGCGAGTAGCACGGAGTTTCACACACACCCCGTCCATTTTGCAATGCACGATGGGATTTGTAGTTTCGTTTTTCCAGGTAAAAGATGATTTTCTACTCCAGACTGTGCGATATCTTCTTCTTCTTTCTTACTATATAAAAGCGGTCGGGATTGTCCTTCCGTCCCGTCCGCTTATCACAGACTTACTACTTGCAGCTTGCATTACGAAGCAACATGATGTGAGCAGAGGTCTGGTGCTCCCATCGTTCCCTTGCTTTTGTGCGTGATGCACTGGAAAAATAGACAAAATTATGTCTCTGGAAATAATTAATGTTGATGGAGTACAAATGCCTCACCGCGTAGTAAATATCAGGAGGGGTTCAAAAAGGCGACCTCAATATAGAAAAAAAGTTTAAATTTCATCACAAAAATAACAGAAACTACGAGTATTAAAGTAATAGCGCTCAAATGCAATATAACCAAATTAATGAATTTGTATAAAATATCAAATTGATCTACATATTGAATTGCCTTAAGAAGTGGTCAACTTAAAAGTCAGTCGCCTTAAAAGGCGGGTCAGCCTAGTTTAGTTATAAAATGTGCACTGGCCTCCATGGTAGATGAAGGTATAGGTAGGTAAATTGAGGCCGCAAGGGTTGGAAGGTCACAGGATTGGATGACTAGAGTATGTTGGGGAGGCCCTAACGACTGGCCAGGTGAAGTGGCCATACATGCCAGTCTGAGGGGCGTCTTTCAGGGGCCATCGTTTTGCCATCTGGTGTTAGAGAGAGGAAGGTAGCTGAGCAAATTCAACAGTGATCACTTCTAAGCATTCCTGTTTATATATTTATTTATTTTTCCACTGATTTTCTAACTATTATTTTGCTTGTGTCATTTTTTTCAGTTTTGATTTTAATAACTGTTTTTTCCATCCTCTTGATTTTTGTTCTGTGAGAAGGAGGAAGAAGAAGAAGAGCTGTGTGATCATTTGTTTTTATTTATTTTCATAGCCTTTGTATTGAGCCTTCCTAAATACTGTGTATATTCGCCATCACTTATTTTTGTTTATTGTTCTATATATATTAATTGTGTCTTTGCAGAGGACTGCATTTAACTTAAAGTGCATGACATCAAAGGTTTTACTCTTGCCAGCACTATAATAGACAATTGTTTTCTTTTTGAACATTTTCTTTGATTCTGTGCTTTCACTTTTCCACCACTGGTCCATTCGGGTACATAAGAGACACCCAGAGATTGAATGTGCGCAGAAGTGCCATCACCGGCTTCTCAAATAATAAAAATGATAAAAACCCTCAAACAAACCATTAAAAAACCGCTTATCAAACGACAAAGCAAAGCCTCTTTAATATTTAATTATCTATTATAATGATTCAAAGGCAGGAAGCAAAGGGCAAACAAATCCAGTTTGTCAAACAGTGTTATGACTGGCGTCTTTTCTTTAATTTTTCTTCTGCTTTCTATAGTCTTTTGCTGTAAAGTATATTGTATCTTGGATTTTTTACTTCAAAGAATTCAAATTTACCATTGATACAATTTCTTGAATTATTGTTTGGAAGTGTTATATTTTTTTAATGTTGTTCCATGACACCATATTTGTTTTGGTATAATTGTTGACTTCTTATAGAAAAAGCATTACTATAACTATGACAACACTCCCATCAGCCACCCTGAGGATGCAGTTGCTGATATTATCAAAATGACATTATTTAGAATGCCACATCAGATCCCTCTTTATCCAAGATCTTGATTCAAAGTGTGTTGTTTTAAAGTATTCCTGGTTACTGAATCTATACTTATTTTCTGGTTAGTTTTTAGGAATAATGAAAAAACTGTTTGACCTTCTGGTTTTCACCCCTGGCATGTATCTTATAACCACGTCTCATTCCCCCAGTCCTTTTACATAAAATCTTCTGGTTCTTGTTCAGAACAGAACAGACAGAAGCAGTACATTAAAGGGAAAGCAGGAGGCCAAATCCAGAGAGTCCACATAAACAAGAATAGCTAAATTGAAAAATTCAGGAACTGCGGTGGGCTGGCGCCCTGCCCAGGGTTTGTTTCCTGCCTTGCGCAGTGTGTTGGCTGGGATTGGCTCTGGCAGACCCCCATAACCCTGTAGTTAGGATATAGCGGGTTGGATAATGAATGGAAAAATTCCGGAATCTAAAAAAATACCAGAACTTTAGAGCAACCTGAAGCTTCTCTTTTTTTATTGCTGGGGCAGTCCCTAGCTGCATTATCAGGTGGCCCTGCCTCCCTGGGTTCCACATACAGCAGACAAAGAAAACTAAAGACATTGGAACCTATTATAATGCAAAATTAATTAATAAATCCTACCATGTTAAACAAATGAGATGCATACAGAACAAAAACTCATGCGTGAGTAATAATACAATATGAAGAATTATATTTTAAAACTCAACAAAAAAAAAAAAGATTTCACAAATGAAAAATAAATTTAAGCTAGGTCAACAACCCTGGCCGAAACATAACAACCAGCAAAGGCCAGAGCAGCAGGGAACACTATGGCTGCATTAATTCCTAAAATTCACAAAATAATGGCAGCGTTAAACTGAAAAGGATGTAGTGAAAACACAACACATAATATTCAAACAACAAAAATACTCAAAGTTATGATATTGACATCTCCCTGTTTGATTGGAGAAGGGGAATGTCTTAGAATACTTTGGTAGATTTCTCAACCAGTTTAATATTTGTGTGTCCTGGTCCCATTAAATGTGGAAGGCACTCCCTGGGAGTGAAAGAATGCCAATGTTTATGCCATCCTGTACTTTTCTTTTTGTGTAATGCTGTTTAGATGCTTCCAAATAAATAGCAGGTTCCCACTCTTCGATGCTTCTTGCCCTTATACAGTATCATGAGGCCAGATTGGACCATGTGGTTTTGTTACTTGATACTTTCTTTAACCTTCATTTTCCATTACAAAGTGATTGAGGAAAAAGAGTGTGTAGAAGATTCATGTATTCTTTGTGATCGTAGGTGCAAATGTGTATGTTGTGCTGATGTACACCTGGTGTGATGTCACAGCAGTCCATTTTCCCATTTTTTATTCTGGTAAGAAAGGTGAAGTTTTGAAAAAAATCTAGACATTCCTGGTGCTGGAGAGTGTTAATTAGCACACAAGTAAGAATTACCCTGTACTTTGCAAACATGACAGTAAGGACCCTATATGTCTATGAGGAGCAAGTGCCCACCACAGTAACATTGGGAGCATAGCAAGAATCTGCACTGGATAGAACAGTAATCCACCAAAACAGTACATTTCCACACACAACCACATTTACTCACTTATAGTGACAAACAGTCAGGCGTTGACTACACTGATGTACATGTCCTAAGTATATTTAAGTCTTTCAGGGCTGATGTTGACTTTTTGAGTAGAGGATGGTAATCGGCTGTAAACTGCGACAAAACTCGCCCTTACATTTTAGTTCGACTCTCTTTGCTTGAAGGAAAGTTACGTAGCTTTGTTGATTTGACCTCGATTCCCTGCTCGTGAATGAGTAGTGAAGAGTAAACAGCCTCTAAAATGGCATCGACATCTGGCAAGACTAAAGCAAATATGCAAAGCAAAATAATCCATGGACGTTTTACGTATTATTGCTGAATCGGGCCCTGGCTTTTCGGACTCTGAGTTTGATGCAAGTGATCTGGAGATGGATATCGAAAATGAAAGTGAGGTACCAGCATCAGCCTATTGGTCACCAGTTGATCGTGGTGCTGAACACGTTCGTGCAGCTGATACACCTACAGTAGCGTTCGTCTTGGAGGACCACCACTTATGATGCGTCACACTGCGACTGCCACTGTCGCCCACCTGCTGTGTGAAGATAGAGAGGTAGCCATCCCGTCGTACATTCCTGCTGACCATCGAGCCACCCCTGTGCAGCCACTGCTGCCAGAGATGCCAAACAGGCGCCAACAGCAGCCACAGCACATAGCAACAGACATCCTAGCACCATTGAAGAAGCACCATCTTCATTTATTCTCCAATCGCAGTGCAAGGATGAGGGCATTGTGTATGCAATATATTCAAATTTTTCTTTTATCTGTCCTCCTGGCCACAGGACCTTACTTTATTCTTTGTTAATTAGTATTGCCTATTTTTTATATTTTTTCTTTTTTCTTTCTTCATCTTGTAAAGCACTTTGAGCTACATCATTTGCATGGACATTTGCTATGTTTTCCTCTTCTCTCTTGTAAACTGTCTATAAGTTATTGATAATGCTAATGGACACATAATCCTAGGATCCTTTATGTTAATCAGTTTGAAATTGTGCGTTTTTTTGTATACTTATCCTAATTTGTACTTCTGTGTATGTAATTTATAATTTGTATTTTATCTGTGAAGCTGTATTCAGTGAAGAGTGCTATACAACAATAAATTGAATATAATTTAATTGAAATGCTTTAGGAGTGGTGCAGTGGTAGCGTTGCTGCCTCACAGTGAGGACACAGCCCAGGTCCTCCCTGCATGGAGTTTAGATGTTCTCCTCATGTCTGCAAGGGTTTCCTCCAGCAGTCCAAAGACATGCAATTTAGGTGAATTGGCCCTACTGTGTGTTTGGGTGTGTGTGTTCGCCCTGCAATGGACTGGCACCCTGTCCAGGGTTTGTTCCTGCCTTGCTCCCTATGCTAGTTGGGATAGGCTCCAGGAGACCCCCATGACCCTGTTCAGGACTAAGCAGGTGAGCAAATAACTTACT